>NW_013952707.1:577265-587858 GCF_001266775.1 Austrofundulus limnaeus | reverse complement strand
CTGTTATAGACATGTTTGGTATCTACAGGAATGTCTGAATCTTGGCTACAAGCTGGTAAAAACCATTTTAATGAACATTCAAGAAGACAAAACTACAAGCAGTGGAAGATAAAACGATGAAAGTGAAAATAAAACTGGTTTAAAATTTGGCAAGTCAGAGATGTCAAAATAATATTTGTGTCAAACAGGAGGCATAATGTGTTCTTTTTGTTTTTGATATTGTTTTATTTTCACTACTTTTATAGGATTCTGTATGTTGTAATCATGATTAAATGCAGCAAAATAAACTATTTCAAAGGTAACAGATCTTTGTAATACTTGGTTTATTTACATAGTAACTATAATTGCTGTATATTCGGCCCCTGAGCTGTTGACCTGTAGTAACTTTGGCCCCCAGAGCAACTTAATTGAATAGCCCTGGGCTAGGCCATGATTAGTAGGAGAGCTGTTTCAGTGAGCACAGAAGCTTAGGTCAAAAGCCTCGCTGCAGCCACAGCAAGTGCAGATCTCTGTGGTAGTAGTAAATGTTTAAACAAGATCTTTTAATGCCTACTTGGAGAAGGGTCCTTGTGAACAACAGTAAACATGAGTAGTCTCTCCTAAGGGATGTGTCAGTGCCTTTTCATGAAAATCAAAAAGAAAAAAATAAGTAGGTCCTCTGGATGGATTCTTCTTTAGTGAAACGTTTCGTCTCTCCTCTAAGAGACTTCTTCAGTCTGATGAGTTTCAGGTGAACTCAGCCTTATAAGCACTGCCTCCACATGGTGGACAAACAGGTTAGTCACATGCAAAAGAGGGCCATCACCTAACAATAGGCTTGATTAGCTCTATTGTTCATAGAGGGTCATGTGCCTCATCACCTGACTTATTGGTTTGGATGCTTTGGCTGTGGTTATTTGGTGTTTTGTTATGCGTATGTAGTGAGTGCAAGCGGGGTTCAACGTCCCCTTGTTTCTGCCTTTTTTCTTTCACAATTTGTGTTGGTTATCATTGGGGCCCTGATTCACACCTTTTGCTCACAGGGGGCAGAGTCATACTTGCAATAACAGCATTACAGGAGGAGGACAACTGAACACGTAGGCCTCCAATTCTGTTTAATGGTGGATGGTTTTTCTTCATAAAGATGGCTTCCTTTACTCCTCTCTCAAACCAACGTTCCTCTCTATCAAGGATGAGAACATCTTCATCCCTGAAAGAGTGACCACTGGCCTGTAGATGAGTGAAAACTGCAGAGGGAACTGGATCTTTGGGGTGAACTCATCAGACTGAAAAAGTCTCTTGGAGGAGAGACTAAATGTTTCACTAAAGAAGAACCCATCCAGAGGACCTACTTATTTTTTTCTTTTTGATTTTTTTTTCTACCTGGATTACTGAGATGCATCAGGACACTTTTCATGAAAAGTTACAGCAGAGAAAGTTGGACTTCAGGTCCAGTTTCCTGCAGGCAGTAATTGTAGGTTTAATGAAACTGTGTGTTAGTCAGTGTTCATCTTTTTTCTGGGCAGATGGTTTATTCGGACAGTGCCAGGCCCCAAACCAGGAGCCTGCCCAGTACCAGGTCTCAGTCCCAGTTCTGCACAAGCTGCAGGAAGTTCTCAAAGACCTGATGGTTCAAGGTGAGTCTCTGAATATAGTGGCAGAGTTAAAGCTCTAAATTCTGCTCATTATTGTTAAAATCAAAGAAATTTGTCTAAAACCTCAGGTCTGACCTGGAAGGATGATGTGACCCAGACCATCATCAGTCGAGAACTGAGTCGGGTTCCTACCATTAGTTTTAAACGTCCGGAGGATTCACCCAGACGGTAAGACAAAACTGGTTTCCTTATGTTTCAACACCAGAGCTTTACACACAATCAAACTGTTTTACATTTCAGGTCAGCCAGGCTGATGGGTCCTCAGACAGATCAGAGTCCTGGAGATGGAGATGACCCAGAGATGATGCAGCAGTACATGGATTACATGGTTCTGGATCCATCACGGCCATCCGTCCACATGCAGACACCCCTGATGGACCCGTACACCTACCACAAGGTTGGAGAACAGTAAAACCACAGGAAGCTGTCAATGATGACAAGTGGGTTTATCTGTGTAGTAAAACACAAGTAAAACAGAAGAAGTGAACTACAGTAAGTAAACTAAAGATACTACAAGAAGTAAAACGACAGGCAGAAAACTTCAGTAAATTAACTAGAAATAATCCACAGGAAGTAAACTGCTGCAAGTAAAATACAAGAAGTAAACAACAGGATGCAAGATACAGGAAGTTAACTACAGAAGGAAACAATAGAAAGTAAATTTCAGCATAAAAACTAAAGAAAATAAACAGGAAGTGAACCACAACAAACTACAGGAAATAAACATCTTGTGTATTTCTGTTTTTGCAGCAGCAGTTTGGCTTCCAGGATGAAGAGGAGCGTTCCCTCAACTCCCTCGATGATAATCCAGCCTTCCCTCACTCCAGATCCCAGGGAAACTCTGTGGACCGGGACCAGCAGCTCCTCCAGAATCTGGTCTCCCTGTACCTTGCTGCTCCATCTTCATCGTCCTCTTCCTCACAGTCTCTGCCCCGCCACAGGGGGGCAGTGTCCTCAGGCCTCCCCTCTTCCTCCTCCTTGTTCCCGGAGCTGGACTTCCCACTGGACTACGGTGAGGACTACATTTCGCAGGTCAGCCAACTGCGTAAGCAGCTGCCACGGGAGCAGAAGAAGAAGAAGCCAGAGTATGACTTCCTGTCTGGGCTGGATGGTAAGTTGTGAGGATCAAATGAACAGAGGACAGATTTATTTATTTATTGTTTTCACCTGATTTTTTTTTTACAATAATTGACTACATGTAAAATATGGTAGAGAAAGTATTTGCTATTTGCTGTTTAACTAACGTCAAATTGTTTTTATAGAATACAAACTCGATCAGAGAAATGGTATTATTCTAAAAGGCTTAAACTGGAATTATGCCGGATTCACATGGCAGGATAATCATGCCGACCTTTGCCCTTCCAACAATCTTAAAGGGGACCAAATATGCAAAGTTCACTTTTTCAGTTTTTTAACTTACATTTGGGTCTGTACTGCTTCTAAAAACAGTTCAAGCACCAAAAACATGCACTCAGATGTATTTTTACTATTTCTGCATCTTGAAATGACCTGTTTTCAACCACCGCCGTTTGTGACATCTCAAGTCTCACTCCAGCCCACCCCAACCTGAGCCCAGCTCATCTCCTGGTAACCCAAGCAGAGACTCCGCCCACTTCTTCACAGGACGGTTCTGCTGTTTTACAACAGTCATGGAGAACAGAGATGTGTGGATTAATTTTATTTTTATTTAATTTTGTTTATATTTTTGATGGCAATGTTCTCCCAGATAGCAAAAGATGTTAATTCAATGTTGAATTATGGTAAAAAAAAAAGAGTTGATTTTGGTTAAGGTCGATGATTGATGGTGAATCAACCATCAAACAATCATACAATTCTAACTCTGTAGGAGGAGAAGGGAGAGGAGAAAAAAAGGTTGACATTGATAATGAATTAGTTATGGTTGAAAACCGAACATTGTTTTAAGATGCAAGTCACTGACCACTTTTTGTATAATTTCAGCATTGATGAACGCTGATGCCTAACCATATTTCAACGTTGATTCACTGATATTTTGCTATCTGGGCAATATTAAAAAAAGTTTGTGTAAATAATTTCACCGTGAACTACTTTGGAAAAATTGTACTTTCTACTGAAAAGAAACTTCTGGCAGGGGACAGAGTAATGGTGCGTTCACACCAAACGTGTTTTGAGCGTCAGGAGCATCAGGTTTACATGCAAAGTCTATGGTGGACGCACGTCTGGAAGTGCTGCAGCACGTCAAGCGCGATTAGAGCGGCACAATTTGAACAATTTGAGCATCCGACGCGTTGGAGTTGGAAAATCTGAATTTTTGCAGCTTGACGCGTCGTGTCAACTAACCAGAGAGACTCCACTGTGTGACGTAGTGACAGATTTCCCGACGGGACAGAATGATGTCCACTAACCTGAGATAGATGGACTGGAGCTCTTTAGCTGAAATCAAGTGCCTGCAGTTGGTGTCCTGGCAGCAGATATCTGCACGATGCGGGTCAGCGGCTCATCAAACTAGACGGGACAAAAATAGTTCCAAGCCTCGAGTCTGCTCGCAGCTCCTCGGTGATGAAACTCACCAAACTCAGAACGTCTCTGAATTATCTGGTGAATTAATTATGACTTAATTATCTGATGAACGTGACATGTTCTTGCTCTCTGTAAATAAAGCAAAGCCACTTCCTATATTTCATCCAGAACCGGCTCTTGGCATAGGCGAACCTGGCGGTCACCTAGAGCACCATCTGCTGGAGGGGGCGCCAAACTGCAGAAGAAAAAAAAGTAATTATTTTTAATCCCTGGTTGTAACTCTGCTCAGTGCCCCTTTCAATTAGCTTTGTCTTAAAAAACTATAATGAAATATTTCAGGAAAAATAAACTACTCTACCCATAAAACATCCCCCCCCCCCAACGCACCAATCGCCCCCACCCTCATTTGATTGACGTTGCACTGATTAATCCTGCTCCGACACTCTGACGAGGGAGGGGCTAGTAGTACCTCTCAGGTAGCGGTTTGTGTTGACAAACTCAATAACAACAAGTCTGTCTTTTGTTGTCCCATACATGTCCACCTCTTCGGACGTTTACCTGTATAAAAAGCCTAAAAAATCCGTAAATTTTGCAAAAAATCCATACAACTCGCACGCGGGGGGGGCAAATAAATCCAAGTTTACCATAGTACCTTACACTGTCAAACTTGTTTTTAGGGGGTTCAAATTGGGGTGGGTGGGACATAGTTCGGGGGGGGGGGGTGCGCTTCAACTCGCCCAGGGCACCAAAATGGCTAGAGCCAGCACTGATTTCATCAGACCTTAAACATAGACCGGCAGAGGAGGGAGGGGGCGGGGAGGCTCTTGACGCGAGTCGAGGGCTTCAAGAGCAATTTTGACTCGTGTCTGACCGCAAGCGTCCAACTTGAAGCGTTGGATGTGATTTTGACGCTGAAATCACGTTCGGTGTGAACGCACCATTAACGTAAACAAAAGGTTGGGAGGAGGTTTCCATAGAAACTTATGCAAAGCAGCAGGTTCTGAAAAGAGCTGAACTGAAAAGGTGAAATTTCATTATCTGAGATTAATTTTGTGAATTAAATCAAATGAACGTGTTTTGAATGGCCCACAGATGGATCCTAACTTGTTCAAGGACCCCCATATTAGGTCACCTTTAAGGACACTCAGATTATATAGATATACAGTATATGGTCTGCATGCTGTGTGATATTTTTTTGTCTTATTATTTTTATTTCTTCAGAGCGCTCTCTACAGAGGCTGGCTCTGCTTCTTGACCACTACAGCCTGGATATGAAGGACCTGTCCCCGGAGCAGCAGGACAACTTGCCGGCAGTTCTAAAGCAGCTACAGTTGGAGGACTCCCACGTACCCAAACAGAGCAAAGGTTTCACCAATGACTGGCAGTTTGTACTTACATTACTGGAGAAATCAATATCACAGATTTCAAAACTAGTCAAAATTAATTGAACATTTTTATTAACAACTTTGGTTTTGTTTTTTAATCAGAAAAATACGGCGAGAACACAGCCATGAAGAATAAGGTGAGGATTTCTTGGTTTAATCAAAAAGTTGTCATGGTTCATCAAGAGATTTAGACCTAGAAGGCAGACAGAACCAAAGCATGAAAAAAACTTGTTTTTTTTTTTCAACATAAAACAAAAGGTTGATAAGATGGCAAAAAAAGAAAAAAATTACACTAAGGAGATTTTCAAGGAAAAAACAAAAAGGGACCATCAGACTTCTGCTGTTGAGTGAAGTGGAACAGAAGGATAATATGGACGGGTTGATTAGAAAGAGCAACTGCAGCTGTGGCAGGTGAACGAGGTGTAAGTGGGCATGGCAGGAAAAGTAAAATTACTGATAAAAGAACATGGGTAGTGTCTCAATCCAGGGGCTGCAGCCTAACTAGACTGCGGCCCACGGAGGCCACAGCCCATGCAGTCCAGGTAGGCTGCATAAAACTGCTGTAAAATAAATCTAGTCAACCTCTTTCATAAGACAGTTATGTGAAATCGCAGCACAGACCAGTCCAGCTTTAAGCTCCCTCGGTTCATTCATAAAATCACAGGAGAAGCCGGCCAGGCCCTGCTCACATGTATGCGGTCAGAAATGAATCCAGTTTGCAGAACCAAAAGAGGAGTGGAGCAGATCTCAGCTGGGCTGAAGTAAACCGCAACATATTTATTGTGTGACGGGCGTCTGTCTCGTATCAAACCAAACAAAATGAATTAACTTACATTAGCGATCCTGTGGTTCAGTATTTTTAAAATAAACTACAAAGTTGCTGTTCTGTGTCATCTTTAATATAACATCAACTATAAATTTGTTGATTAATGCTGCTGTCGCTCACTGATGTCTGCTTTGTTATCAAACCAAACAAACTGAATTAACTCACTTCAGCGATCCTGTGGTTCAGTATTTTTTTAAAACTAACTACAAACATACATGTTAACCCCTTTGGACTTTTACATGTAGCCTCAAAAACCCGTAATGTTCACCAAAAATCTAGTGCCCCTTTTCCACTAGTGCCACTTTAGTATAGTGTCAGTACAGTCAGTGTCGGAACAGGTCAGTTCGGGTGCTTTTCCATTGACGTTCCAGTCCGGTTCCAGTAGGTGTGTTTTGGGCGGTTGGTGGAGGTGGCTTTTGGGTTTTTGGAAAAAAAAAAGAGTTAATGCACAAAATGAGAGCTGGAAACACATTTGCCGAATAAGTTCTGAAATTTTAAAAATTTGCTAAAAATTTGAATTAAAATTGGATGGAAACCAACTAATGTCACTGCTACAATTGAAAAAATGGCTCCTTGAGTTGTTCTTGCAAAGGCAGCTTAAACGCAACCAGTGACTCCACCCCCTAGCCAATCAGTAACGAACAGTGTTCTGACGTCGCATTTTGGTGTCGACTAGGACCGTTTGGAACCACAATGAAGTAGTGTAGGGGAGAGAGCTTAGGGTGAATGAAGCTTTTCCTACATCTCTCATTAACAAGGTTATGAGGAAAGTTTTACCAAGGTATTTTCTCATTGCTTTTAATATCTTGACTGTGCGAAGTGAAAAGTGACACAATAAGTGGACGTTCAGACGATTTCAAGTTGATTCATAAAGACTATGCAATCATTTATTTGCACAAATTGAACAAATCATAAGTACAACTGATTGTAGTTATTCCTATAACAAGCTTCAAAGTTAAATGAGATAAAACTTGCGTCCGAATTTTAATTCACATCAAACTCAGATTACTCATATACAGAACAGTAAAACGTCAGTTCTGATGTTACAACCAAACAATTTTACTGGCACTTTCAGCTTAAGTTTTGGCAAATAAAGAACCAAGTAAAGGAGGAAAGTAAGGTTAGTAGGGTTCTACTAATTTTACTTTATCAAAGAGTATGTCCAACCGGATTAGCACATCCCTTCTGCACTCAGTTTTCACATGACACGTCACCCGGAACACGTCAGTTTTACCTGGTGATGGCTTCTTAAGCAACACCTGGGTAGTCACTGTCTCACCTCCGATCAGTCAGGGAACTTTTTAATCGGCTCGCTCACTGTTCCTTGGAGAGAAAGGTGTTATTTCAGGTAACTTTTCGTCTGTTTCAGTCCAAGCCAGAAAGATTCATGCTGTACATCCGGTTCCTTCTTTCAAAAGAAAATCTCCTCTCGGGAGTTAAAACACACTGTGGAGGCAAGGAGCCTTGGGTGGGACAACCGGCTGGCGTGCCGCTGTCCCGGCTGTTAGATCCCCCCTAATTAGCTCATGGGCTGAGACCCAACAGGCCAAACTGAGTCTCTCCCGAGAGAGAAAACTCAGCTTTCCTTCCTAGTTGGCGTTCGGAAGAAAAAGTTTGTCGCTCAAAGACGTCCGTGGTTAGTCAAAGAAACAGACGAACTTTGGTTCCGCCCTCAGGCGTAAGATGAGTCAGAGAAAGGAAGAAAGATAAAGACTTGCCAGCCAGGCGCCAGTCAAGGTTAAATTCTGTGGTTGTCCAACAACAGAATATGATAACATTTCTTTAGCTTTTCTCTGATAGACTCTAATGGTGCGTTCACACCAAACGTGATTTCAGCATCAGGAGCATCAGATTTACATACAAAGTCTATGGTGGACGCACTTCAAGCAACGTCGGGAAGTGCTGCGGCGCCTCAAGCGCGATTAGAGCAGCGCGATTTGAACGATTTGAACGATCTGAGCGTTCAACGTGCTGAGGCGCAAATCGCTGAAGTTAGAAAATCTGAACTTTTGCAGCTCGACACGCAGCATCAACCAATCAGAGAGACTCCACTGTGTGACGTAGTGACAGATTTCCCGACGGGATAGTTTACTGAATGATGTCCACTAACCTGAAACAGATGGAGAGGAGCTCTTTAGCTGAAATCCAGTGCCTGCAGTCAGTGTCCTGACAGGAGATATCCTCACCATTGCGTGGCAGCAACTCATCAGACTGGAAAAATAGTCCTGAAAGTGAGCTGTGAGCCTCTACTCTGAATTATCTGGTGAATTAATTATGAATTAATTATCTGATGAACGTGACATGCTCTTGCTCTGTAAATAAAGCAAAGCCACTTCCTCGTCTGACATTAAATAGAGCCTGACAGAGGAGGGAGGGGCGGGGAGGCTCTTCCCGTGCAGCGCTTCAAGAGCTGTCCTGCGTCTGACGTCAAGTGCACAAGCTTCAAACTTCAGCGTTGGCTGCGATTTTGAAGCTGAAATCGCGTTTGGTGTGAACGCACCATAAGAGAAATCACTGCAAAACATTTATGATGATTAATTAACATTTCTGTTTTATAATCAGTCTGAACCATTCTGTTGGTTCAGATAAATGAAAGATTTTCTCAAGAAAAATCCACAATTATATTACTGTGTTCACAGTAAAATAAAAACAATGATTTACATAAAAACACAATGAAAACATTGTAATGATTTTCTCTGTGATTTTTTTATACCATTAATTAATCTTTTAGGCACGATAAAAGAGTAGAAGTGGTTCCACTTTCTTGTGACGGTCATTATCATGATTTAACAAATGCATAAACATTCTTAGTTAAACAACAAATGAATCACGAACAGAAGAGATTGTTCTGCCCATCATCTGATTAAGAGAACCGAGGGGTTCTCTTCTGGGTTGAAATGACCTGTCATGGCCTAAATAGAGTTCAGTTTGTGACAGAGTTCCTGTCCTCTTGTCAGGCCTGTTCGAGGCCTGCTTCGAGGCAGTAAATCTTGTTTCTTCACTCGAGGTGACCCCTACAGTAGGTACTAAAAAATACTTATTCCATAAATCTAGCCAAATGGAAATGGCTTGGAACCGTACTGAACCGTACCAACACTACACTAAGTGGCACTAGTGAAAAAGGGGCATAGAATCACACACTGGGGGGTTTTAGTTCAGGTTTTTAAAAGTCTGAATTTCCTAGAGAAACCAGAGGTATCCCATAGCATCAGTTTAGTAATCTGTGCGCACTGATTTCCAGCGGCTGTTTTTTTTTTCTCCCACTGACCCCTCACGGGCTCCGTAATAACCTGAATAATTGTGCAGAAAACCCAGTTGATTCTCTTCTAAATATTTTTATTCTTCAGATCACTGTCTTCCAGCCCCCGTCTGTTTGGCCCTGAGTTTTATCAAAACAAGGCCCTCTCAACACCAGCCTTGTGTCTGTTTACACTAAAGTCTCCTCTTCTAACGTTTTACTTGTATCTAAACAATAATAGAACACCCTGGTCACACCCTGGTACATTTTAAGTCAGCACTGATACCTGATACAATGTACTCCTAAACAATTCTTGTTTATTCTGAAGAGGGACACATTGATAGAGACTTGCCTGCTCTCCCTCTGTTTAAAGCAAGTTACAGCAATTGATCACAAAGCATAGAATATAAGACTGTCTCTAAAACTCAATGTATCTGTCAGAAAATTTCCTTCACATGACTTGTCGTTTGTGCAACAAGTTAAGCTTGCTTTTGAGTTCAAGGATTGTTCAAGTGCAGCTTTCTGCCAGCATATCTTGGATATATAAATCATACTTTTGTCAAAGAGGCCTCTGGGTTTTTTGGTTTGTTTGTTTGTTTGTTTTAAATATAAAGCTCAAATCTAATTGCCAATGGGATCTGTTATTTCTAAAGCTCTGTCCTTGTTCATCAGGTCACCGAGGGTTCAATGGCCTATAAAACTGTTCCCCAGGAGGCTCTACCTCCCGCCACCAAACTTGGCGGAGAGCAGAAGGAGGCAGGTCCAGCTGAGGCATCGAATCAGGACAGAGGAGGACAGAAGGAGTTTGGATACATCGTTACCAATCAGAGGTGCAGCAGTTTTCCCTTCCTGTTTCATCCACTAATCAGACAGGTCATGTTCCCTGTTGTCTGTACGAGTGAAGTTTGTTTGTTTGTCAACAGGAAATAAAGAAAATCAAGGAGAGGGGAACAGAATAGAATAGAATAGAATAGAATAGAATAGAATAGAATAGAATAGAATAGAACAGAA
>NW_013952707.1:574095-575535 GCF_001266775.1 Austrofundulus limnaeus | reverse complement strand
CACACACACACACACACACACACACACACACACACACACACACACACACACACACACACACCTACTAACAAAACCTAAAATTTCAGCTGCCAAAATGTAGCCAGATCATGTGGCAAACAAAGTCAGGTAACAGGGTAAAAGCCACATGATTTAATTAAATGGCATAAACATAGAAAGTGACACAACACTAAACACATCAATATTTTTAGTCAAATGTGACTGCACGGATGTGCAAAACTAATCAAAATCAACAAAAATGGCATGACCTGTACCTGCTGCCATTAGGAACACAAATATAGTCAATAGTAAAACAATATCTAAAAGTGATTAAATAATAAACAAAAATGTCTTAATATGTGTAGAAACTACACAAACATTCATGACGGTTTTTGGCAATCAATCATCTATTTGTTAACTATATTAAACATGTTATCAGTTCTAGATTTATTTTGGACCAAAGTAGAAACAATAATAAAAAATATTTTGGTGTGTAAATGAGAGTACTTCTGAAATATCTGTGAAAACTTTGTCCTGATACCTGCCTGGTTTCCCCTTGGAATAATTTATAATCTGTCTTTAAATGGACTGTACTTATATAGCTCCTTTCTATCCATCCAGGACACTCAAAGCGCTTCACACTACAGACATTCACCCATGCACACACACATTCACACACTGATTATTTACCTGAGAAGAGCCTGCATCATGGTCCCTGTTGCTGGATCTGGTCTAATGTCTCCTCCCTGACTTTCTATGGTGGAATAAAGATTTATTTTAAATATGTGGAAAGCAAGTGACCAACAAGGAGCGACCGCAGGATTAATCAACAAACAGATTTACTGCTGGGTGAATATTAAAGATGACGCAAAACAACAACTTTGTTGTTATTTTAAAAAATATTGAACCAATGAGTTAATTCAGTTTGTTTGGTTTGATAACAAAGCAGATGTCAGTGAATGACTGCAGAAATAATCAACAGATTTATTCCTGAAGGACTAACAAAGATGACACAAAACACCAACTTGGTATCCATCCATCCATCCATCCATCCATCCATCCATCCAACCATCCATCCATCCATCCATCCATCCATCCATCCAACCATCCATCCATCCATCCATCCATCCGTCCATCCATCCATCCATCCATCCATCCATCCATCCAACCATCCATTTTCTTCCACGTATCTGGGATCGGGTCGTGGGGGCAGCAGCCTAAGCAGAGACCCAGACTACTCTCTCCCCAGCCACTTGGACCAGCTCCTCTGGAGGAATCTCAAGGCATTCCCAGGCCAGCCGAGAAACATGGTCCCTCCAGTGTGTCCTGGGTCTTTCTCTGGGTCTCCCCCCAGTGGGACAGGCCCTGGGGTCGGATTTACAAAGCTTGCGTACGAACAATTTGAGCCCAGAAACTTGCGTACGCCACTTTTCATGCCATGGT
>NW_013952707.1:570184-572236 GCF_001266775.1 Austrofundulus limnaeus | reverse complement strand
CTTTCTGGAAAACAACAAATTTTTACATTTAGGCACACCTGCAATAGTCACACTTTTTCTGTTACAAACTGACTCCGGCCCCCCACCAGAGAAGTGAAAAGTTAGGTGGCCCTTACAGGAAAAAGTTTGGGGACCCCTGCCTTAGTTCCTTTAAAAATATACTGAACCACAGGATCGCTAAAAGGAGTTAATTCAGTTTTTTATTTTGTTGTTTGATACAGGCAGACGTCAGTGAGCGACCGCAGGAATAATCAATAAATTTAGTACAGAGAGAATATTAAAGACGACAGAACAGCAACTTCGTAGTTGGTTTAAAAAGTATTGAACCACAGGATCGCTAAAATTAGTTAAGTCAGTTTGTTTTGTTTGATATGAGGCAGCAGAGGTCAGTCACACTATAAATACGTTGGGGTCCACTTCAGTCCAGCTGAGATCTGCTCCACATCTCTTTTGGTTCCGCACTGCTGGGTTCTTTATGAATGCACATTCATTCAATCACATTTGAGCAGGACCTGGCTGGCTTCTGTGACTTATGATTGAACCAAGGGAGCTTAAAGCCGGACTGGTCTGTGCGGCGATTTTACAGAATTGTCTTGTGAAAGAGTCTACAGTTTCTTTGCTATGCAGATGACACCCAGCTCTACTTTTCTGTTAAACCCAACTTATCTCTTCTTTCTACCTGCCTCTCTAACTGACCAGGGAATCAGGTCTTGGTTCGCCAATAATTTTTTAAAACTTAACAGTGACAAAACCAAAATCTTACTTGTTGGGTCTAAATCCACCATCTCCAAGACTAAAAGTGTTTCCATTTACATTAACAATTCGTTGACAATTTGCTAGTTTTTCCCTTTCCCCATAAGAATCTGGGTGTCATCCTTGACAGTACCTTATCCTTCCACTCTCATGTAAATAATGTCACTCCATCATCTTATTTCCACCTCCCTTAAATCCAACAATACAGTCATTCTGGTTCACACTCTGTTCACATCTTGCCTTGATTACTGTAATTTACTTGTCTTTGGTTTACCAGACAAACTCCTCCATTAACTCTAAATTGTTCAAAACTCTGCCGCTCGTATTATCACCAGAACACCTCCATTTGTCATACAACAGTCCTACAGCAACTACATTGGCTTCCAAATAAATACTGCATCATTTACAAGATCCTGCTTCTTTCATTTAAGGTCATTAACTACCTTGCCCCTCCATATATTTCCTCAATTCTCCATGCCTACATCCCCATCCGCAATCTTACCAACCTAACCGATCCTCCACTTCCTCCCAACTTATTGTTCCTTCTGCTCATCAGACCACCATGGAGTCAAGTACTGTGTGGTATGAGGGCCAAAATTAAGACTATTGCTCAGCCATCAGTTGCTACAGTACATCCTTGTAGCAGGAGGAAATATCTATTCCTAAGCCAGCTATTGATCTGATTAATGATAGGCTGGCACCGGTAACTGAGCAGCTGGCCCCAGTAACAGAGAGGCTGGCGCTGGCTAAGGAGACTATTCATTTGCATTAGCATCAAAGAGGCTAGCGACTAGCATGACTAGGCTGCTCACCTACTGACCCTACTGACCCAAACATTTTTAATCAAAGAAAACTTTCTCAACAAAAATGGTTGACACACAAAAACTACAAGTGACATGCACTAACAGGTAGACAGAATTTACTGTTCAACATGACATCAAGCATACATATTAAACATAAAACATACTGTATTCCTGTGAAGCAGACAGTTTTAGTTACCAACTGAATTAGCTGCTGTGTTTGCCCGTCCACTCTCTTTCGCTGAGTTATGAGAAAAGCCAGAACTTTTAAGTTGGGGGTTTTTACAGTTTTTGACTGGGTATTAAATTAGGCTTCTCTATATTGAATTATAATTTATAATGTCATATACAGACATCACTCATAATATCTGTTATTATCCATTATGCCTATGAGTTTGCAATTCACAATTTAAAGCATGTTTAGAAGCAGACATAAAAATGTGCTAATGGTGTGTGTGTGTGTGTGTGTGTGTGTGTGTGTGTGTGTGTGTGTGTGTGT
>NW_013952707.1:566409-570124 GCF_001266775.1 Austrofundulus limnaeus | reverse complement strand
GTGTGTGTGTGTGTGTGTGTGTGTGTGTGTGTGTGTGTGTGTGTGTGTGCACCCATTTGTGTATGCATGTGTCTGCAAGCTTTTCAAATGATGGGAATAATAAACTCTATTGATAGATGTCATTTAATGGCATAATTCAATCTAAACGAAAACATCAAACCAGATTATTTTAATATCATCTTTTATCATCATTTTATAATTTTTCTAGGCAGCATGGTTATACTCACTGTCATTCTCTTATCTTCTATGGACTGCTACTAAACAGTAACCATCACTGTCAAGTGCACTAAAGCAGGAACAGACAAATTCATGCAGCTACATGAGGTGTTCAGTGAATGTTTGCTTTTTGCAAGAACAAAGATATTAATTTTATTATTGACAGGGACCCTTGGAATTGTCCTAACCTTTCCCCCCTATACGGCACCCTGCTTGGAGCTGCTGCATATCTGTCCCTTTGTTTCACTATGTGAAGCAATTTGTGCTTCTTTTACTCTGATGACTTCTGAAGATGCATCATTTTATTTAAACTCACAATGCAGATTTTAAAAAACTAAGAATACTTGAAATATTTTATAAAACTATGCTGAATGAATTGAATTAGGATCTCCTGATTCATCATTTCTCTCTGTTTCCTTTCCTGCAGTGTTGTCGGACCATCTGTCACCTTTAGGATCAGACCAAACTCCAAAAACTTGACGGCCTTGAATGCAGCAGACAGAGCAGGTATGACTTCTTCATTCAGACTGAACTCCCAAAACTTGACGACTTCGAACACAGCAGAGAGAGCAGGAAAAAGTGTGATGATAAAAGAAGGGAAGTTTTCAAGCTGAAATGTTTTGGTTGACAGACTGAAACTACTGTAAATAGTCTGGAAGACAGCTAAAATAACCTCAGTTTTAAAGGCAGGTGATTAAACCAAACCAGAAAAATACCAGCCAATTTGTCTTTTAACTTTAGTTTCAAAGACTGATGAAAAATTGGTCTACATGTAGTTAAATAACCATCTTAATTATGTGCTCCACCTCGCCATCTGATGCGGTTCAATTTTCAAAAACATCATTCAACTGAAACAGCCTCCTGTTTTCTATTTGGAAATATCAACAACTTATGCCCCTTTTCCACTAGTGCTACTTAGTGTAGTGTCGGAACGGTCGGTGTAGGTAGGGGTCGGACCGGTTGGTTTTCCACTGATGTTCCAGTCCGGTTCCAATGGGTGTGTTTTGGGCGGTTGATGTTGCTGGTTTTTAGGTATTTTGAATAAAAATTAATGGGCAAAATGAGAGATGGAAACACATTTGATGAATAACTTTTGAAATTTTAAACATTTGCAAAAATTTAGCCAATCATTGACGAACAGTGTTCTGACGTCGCGTTTTGGTGTCAGCTGGGGCCGGTTGGAACCACAATGAGGTAGGTACTAAAAAAAGTGCCGGTTCCTTGGATCTGGTCTAATGGAAATGGCTTGGAACCGTACCAAACCGTACCGACACTACACTAAGTGGCACTAGTAGAAAAGGGGCATTACTGGACAGGCAAGGTTGTGTTGGGACGGTCTTTTTAGATTTTAAATGAGCTTTTGACACAATCAGTCATTATGTGTTGTTTAATTTTTTTAAACAAAACAGAAAGCAGCTTGTGTTTCATCTGCTGCCACGGTAACAGTATCCCAATGTTTTTAAGATTCATGGTTACATCAAAACTAAAAAAAGCAAGCAGATGGCCAAAAACCAAGTATTTATGTGAACAGAGAGAGACTTGATGTGGTGGATCAGTTCAAGAAGTACCTTGGTGATCTGTTTGACTCAAATCTTACTTTTAGGTAACATATTAAGAAGACTAGTAATGTCATCAAATTAAACTTGGCTAAATTTCATCACATTTTTATCTCATATCTTATTGTCTTACTTGATCACATACAACAGCAAATCTGCTAAAACCCATCAAGCCTCTTTTCAAAAAGACAAAGTTTTAGACAGGCAACCTATTCGTGTTCAGCAATGTAATCATTGTTGTAATCATCATTCATTTTCCCTACAGTAATATCATTAAAAAGTAGAAAATCTTGGACATTGAAAATGATCAAAGGTTCAGTGATTTAAGTTTTGTTTTAGGGGTTTAATTGGATGTTCTCCTCCACCTTTAAACTCTTTTATTCTGAAGTACAAATCCAGAATAAACACTAGATCTCAGACTAGAGGGGACTGTGTTATAGCAAGATGGAGAAAAAAGTTTGGGCTGAAGGTCACATCCATTAGAGGAACAAACGTATAAGGAAAGAACTTCCAGAACATATCAGAGACTGTGAGAGCTATTTCAGTTTTAAAAAGTAACTTAAAGTTTGACTTAAAGAATGTATTCATTTGTAAAACAAGTTTATTTCTGTTGTGTAATTTGCAGTGTGTGATGTTTGTGTGTTTTGTTGGATTGTTGTACTTGTTTATAAGCTGTTTTTATTTTTTGTCTGCTCACATATTGATTAATGTGCATTGTCCTTTCAAATAAATAACTGAAATGAAACTTTTTCATCTGTTTCATGGTTTTTAGGTGCAGAGAAGAACTTCCTGGAGTCTGAGACAGGTCTAAAGGTTCTTCAGAGCGGAGCTGAACAGGTAAAAGACAAGAAAGGTAAAAAAAACTCGGCAGGAAGGCTCTGTCTTTAACTTTTTTCCTAGTTGAAAAAGAAATGCTCTGTATCTGCTGGTTAGGGGTTAGGGTTAGAGCTTTTATTTTGAAAGTTTAAGCAGGAGACCTATTGTTTGAAAATATGTTTTTTGTTTCCCACAGACTGACGAGGGGAAAATGTTACCCCTGGCCACCCGAGTCCAGCCTGGCTCCCGCTGGGTGTTTGCTACACTCGTGGCCATGGCCTGCATCGGCGGAATCCTGGTGGCGGCCATGACCATTGCCTGCCTTCGTCACCACGCTCACCGGCTGGCAGCGAAGAAGCTTGGCCTGGGACCAGAGGGCGGCAGCTTCAGCCACCAGGAGTACCAGGTGAGGAGGGAGTGAAATAACTGATAACGGCACACGTTCTAAGAAAGCAACAATAGAAAAATATCATCTGGTTGGTTCTGTTGTCTGACCTGAATATAGTTTATATACAGTATAAGGGGTTGTAGTTTCATCAGGAAGATAAAAACATTCTAATAAAACACAAGAAACTGGAAACGTGTGAACACTGAGAGCTGCATGATTGCTGAAAACACTTGCTACAGGCTAAAGGTTTAAGGTTAGCTAAATGAAACAAAATCATTTCAAGTTGGAAAAAATGGCTAAACTAAATTTAAAAGCTAAATGTTAGCAAAGATCTAAAAATAGCAAAAGGCTAACTCAAGCATCAAAGCAGCAAAAGATTAGCTAAAGTAGCAAACAACTAGCTCAAAGTAGCAAGTGTGTAGCTAAAACTAGAAAAAATGCTAGCTACAGGCTCAAAGTAACTTGTGTCTGTTTTTAATAATTTTAATTAATGTGATTAATTCATTTTAATTTAGTCTGTTCAGTGTCTGCAGGACTTCTTATTAACCCAGTGGGGCTACTACATGCTTGCATCATGGAAGAGAAAACAAAACTGGGGGCTAAAACAATAAATGTTATACGGGTTACTTATTTACTTTTTGTAAAAAAAATTGTTTTCATCCTTTGGTCTTTTTTTTTTTTATTGATGGCCTCCCTTCTCCCCTTATAGCCATCCTCTCCACACCATTATTATGAAATG
>NW_013952707.1:546845-564649 GCF_001266775.1 Austrofundulus limnaeus | reverse complement strand
GGAAAGAAGAAGAGGCAAAGGCCGGCGTGGTGCCAGTTTTCCCTCCACCACTACTCTAACCCAAAACCCTAAGTGTCTATATGCAAACATTGGGGGGTGGGCACAGGCACGGGAGGCAAGAGTGGTGCCATCCGGCCACCTATAGCCATGAGTGCCCACCATAAGTTCCTATATGTGAACTTCATGAAAATGTTACGAGTGAATGTCTAAGATGTACAATAAAATTTGGGGCCCAGGTGGTTATGGCAAATACAAATGTAATATTGTTGCTCTTATAACACAACTGTGCCCCCCCAAAAAAACCTACATGGGTGAAGTTGAAAGTGAAGAGGATGGAGGTGTGCGGCGAGGGATGGGAAGAATAAACTGAGGGAGCAAAATGCTCCCACAGGGAGTCAGCTCCCCCGCTGGCCCCAGTAAGCCCTCCCTTTCCCCGAAACCCACCCAGGAAGAGCAGCCTAACTACCTCTCCATCCAGGCAGACCGCCAAGCCCACAGAACCCCAGACCATGGACTGACGGAGCCCCGAAGGCCACTAGAAACTGGGACCAACAACCCACCCCCACCCCAGAACCACCCAGACCCCCAAAACTCGACCCCAGCCCTATAGCCGGCCTGCCGCCCAGAGAGGCCACCGCTCCCCAGCAAGGGCAGCCCGGCCAAGAGCGCCCACCCAACCGCTGACAGAGCAAGGGGCACCCAGGGGGCCTCGCCACAGCAAAGGGGCCAACCAGCCAGCCCAGCACAGCCCCCAGCCACCACCAATGGCCACCAACCCAATACCACCCCAGAAGACATACTACACCAACCCCAACATTCGGGCCACTATCAGAACATATAACACAAGGACACCCAGGCTGGGTCGACCCCCCCACCCCCCACTAGCTCCATGTCACGCCCCCAGCCCATCCTTTAGTCTTTTACCGTCAGCAGCATTTCACATTATTGAAACCAATTACCAAGAAGTTTTATTTAGATTCTTCCTTTTTTAACAACTTCAACAGGCTGTTTTCTAATGGTGACCTTCACTCAGGCTATTTTTAGAACACTAATCGCGTGACTGTCCGTTCAACACTGGTGTGTGTACAAACTACTTGTACAGAGCTGTTTAAACTTAAATAAATTTAAGAAAACAGCATTAAACTCAATCAGGAGGACCACAAACAATTGGGCTACAGTTGGCCAGTTGGTAGGAGGGAAACAGAAAGGGCGACAAACTGTTTCTGTCCTGCACTACACTTTTGCCAAGTTGAAGCACCAACCAGATTTCACTGATATTTATCAGATTCATATTCAGTATGAGATCGGGATAGTGGGAGCAGAGCATCTGTTTACATAACATCCAGGAGAGTTTGAGATATCCAGCCTTCAAGGCCGACACATGGGAGCTAGACTCAGATAATCACAACTGTTTTGGAACAGGCCCACACTGTTGATGTTATGCCCACCTTTAAGTCTTAGAAAGACCTTTCAATGGCGAATTCCAATCATACGAATTTCTTGGTCATTCTTGCATCACCGAGCGTACGATTTCTCCAAGATTTATTTCATTCCACCAGTGACCACGGGAACCACAGCTGGCCACTCACTGTGCAAGGATTGCCTCCAGCTTGTGATTCTGCTCCACAAGCGTCTGAGTGTTGACAGCTTGGCATATTCCATCACACAGGCCGGGCAGCCTCATCATGACCCAAATGGCTGCTGAAACTTTCCGAATTTCACAGTAGACCTGGGGTCGGATTTATAAAACTTGCATACACAAAATTTGAGCCCAGAAACTTGCGTACGCCACTTTTCACGCCAAGGTTGTGATTTATAAAATCCAAACTTGACGTGAAATTGTGCTGTCCCTCACGCAAGCTTTGACCCAGGCGTACGCTCATTTTGGAGACGGGAAACTGCAACAGACGGTGAAGTGAGGAATTAGAGCCACACTGTGTAATGATCACTGTCAGATATTTAATTTACCTTCAGAATCAGACTTAGATTTTTATTAAACTTGTGTGTATGTATATATCTTCTACATCCTCGACCAACAGTACAGATAGGCACATTATCTTCCACTTCCCCCAGGAATCCATTACATGCCCCGTGGCATTCGTCCCATCAGGACAAGAGGATTCTCCTTTCCCCAGTTTCCTCATGGAGAAAATTTGATCAATAGTGATGAGAGACCTGTTGAGCAGATCCATCATTTTCAGTTTTGGAAGATATGCTAGAGAGGCTACAAAAATAACAGCAAAGCAGGATAAATAAGGGAAGGTTCAGGAGAGAGGGGGAAATGTGTTTACCTTGCATTCCAAGTCTGTTGAAGACCACGACCTTCCAGCCAACCTTTCAACTGAACTGAACTGTGATTCCTGAAGTCGGATGTGTCAAAATGTGCTCTCTTTTTCTGTTACTGTATTATTGCTGTCTCTCAGTATAATCCACTCCAATTGTTTGCTTATTTAAGAGAGATGCAGATAATGTTTATAAATTATGTCACAAGTGAAGGTCCCCATTGGCAAAGGAATGATTCTTTAAAAATTTAACTGCATTTTTATAATTATTTATATAGTGTTTATTTCTTAAAGTGCTTAACTCAAATGTTTGTAAAAGTTCTAGAAAAGCTGAAAAATGAGAGTAACACATCCATCTGTCTTACCAGGACCTGTGTCGCCAACACATGGCTTCCAAAGGTGCCTTTGGACGCCTGGAAGCCGCTGCCCTGGGCGCAGTGGGAGGAGCCAGTGGAGGGGGCGGAGTCGGGGCAGGAGCCGGTGGTGCTTCGGTAGGGGGAGGAGCCGACTCCAGGGTCAGCAGTGTGTCGTCCCAGTTCAGTGATGGGGCTCAGCCCAGTCCCAGCTCCCACAGCAGCACGCCGTCCTGGTGTGAGGAGCCGGCACAGGCCAACATGGACATCTCTACTGGTCACATGATCCTGGTAAAGTCACATAATACTTCTATAAAACCACAGTTAGGAGTTTTAGTCATTCAATTCTTGTTTACATTTTACTCAACGTCCTTACCATTCCTAACTGAGTATTTAAAACACAGATGAGTAGTTTAAGGAGAAGTCAAAAGTGAAGATGCTCAGAGATTTGTGGGTTTTCAACAATTTAATTTTTAAGCTCATAAAGATTTTAATTTTATTTCTTATAGGAAAATTCTAAATGAAATTTGTACTTTCAAACAGAAATTATTATTGAGAAAACGTTCTATTTTAAATGGTAAATAGACTGTACTTATATAGCACC
The DNA here is from genome assembly GCF_001266775.1 of Austrofundulus limnaeus. Lineage (NCBI taxonomy): Eukaryota > Metazoa > Chordata > Actinopteri > Cyprinodontiformes > Rivulidae > Austrofundulus > Austrofundulus limnaeus. Next base: position 561,410 of record NW_013952707.1, on the reverse strand, counting down.
TTTCTATCCATCCAGGACACTCAAAGCTCTTCACACTACAGACATTCACTCATGCACACACTGATGATGGCAAACTACAATTGTAGCCACAGCTGCCCTGGGGCACATTGACAGAGGCGAGGCTGCCATGCACCGGCGCCACCGGACCCTCTGACCACCATCAGTAGGCAAGGGGGGGTAAGGTGTCTTGCCCAAGGACACAACGACTGAGTCGACTGGACGGGGATCGAACTGGCGACCTTCCAGTTCCAGGACAACTCCCCTAACCACTCTACCACAGCCGCATTTATACTACAATCTGTGCCCTCAGTTACCCATTCACACTCACAGTCATCCAGCACTCTATTCCATCTCTACAAAGCGAACACAGATAATTCCTTCTCTAGACTAGTCAGTGCTTTAAACCACACTCAAACACTGATTGGACACACTTCAGAGGCAGCGGGGGTTCAGTGTCTTGCCCACGAACACTTCGAAATGTGACCGAATAATGGTGAAATTGAAATGCCAACTCTCACTTGAGAGAAAAGACATCCCTAACCACTTAGCCAAAGCTGCCACTTTACCTTCCTCTCTGCTGTGCTTCAGCTCTCCACAGTCCTGGCCACTTTCTAGCTGTAACCTTGCAAAAAAACGGACAACAAATCAGATGCGCCTCCTGACTTTGATTGGACTCTGATTGGATTTATTTGGACAATTTTGTTGGCGCTCAAGAGTTTTTACTGACAGTGGCACAGTTACAGTTTATAAAATGTCAGACATTTTTTGTTTTTTAATTAATGTTTTTAGCTTTTTAAATAATAGATGGGTTTCAGTCACGTGGTTTCGAAGGCTGAGTGATTTCTAATGGAGGGCAGGAAGTCAAATGTCTATGGAGGAAACTGTTGTAGAGAGTCTGTATTGTATGGATTTAGATCCTATTTCAAGACAAAGATAGCAGCAATTAGTCCACAAATACAGTATGTCAGACATGACTCGTAGGATGAAGATGGATGAGTTTTCGACAGAACTTAAAGATTTGATGACAATTGACGGTGTCGATACCACACATTGTACGTCTTATGGTGCATTCACACCAAACACATTTTGAGCGTCAGGAGCATCAGGTTTACAGTACGTGCAAAGTCTATGGTGGAGGTGCATCAAGGAGCATCGGGAAGTGCTGCGGCGCATCTACCTTGGCTCATTTTGAGCGTTCGAAGTGCTTGACTAATGAATGCAGGTGGAAAATCTGAACTTTTGCAGCTCGACATGGCACGTCAACCAATCAGGGAGACTCCACTATGTGATGTAGTGGGACAGTTTTCTGAATGATGCCCACTAATCTGAGACAGATGGACAGGAGCTCTTTGGCTGAAATTGAGTGCCTGTAATCGGTGTCGTGGCAGGAGATGCGGGCACCGATGCAGGTCAGCGGCTCGTCAAACTGGGCTTGGGGAAAAAAAGAAAAAAGAAATAAAGGAAAAAATATTAGAGCACACTAGGAAGAAATAAGTATAAACACTCTGGAGAACCAAATGAACACAGAGAACAATAACCATACTTTACCACCTATACAGTTTAAATAGAAAATAAAAACAGTGATATACTCTAAAGCTAAAAACAGTATGGCTGATGCAGAGGTCCCATCCGATATCATTAGATGATAGTGATTAGATGATAGAATAGGTGATGATAGTGATATTGCACATGTTAGATTATCCATCCATCCATCCATCCATCCATCCATCCATCATCTATACCCGCTTCTTCCTTTGAGGGTTGCGTGGGTTACTGGTGCCCATATCCAGCAGTCACAGTGCGAGGGGCGGGGTACACCCTGGACAGGCCGCAAGTCCATCACAGGGACACACATAGAGACAAACGAGACAAACAACCATTCACTCTCTCACTCACACCTAGGGACAATTTAGAGTTATCAATTAACCTAACAGTCATGTTTTTGGTCTGTGGGAGGAAGCTGGAGTACCCAGAGAGAACATGCAAACTCTACCCAGAAAGGTCCCTGGGCCGGGATATGAACAGGCGACCTTCTTGCTGAGAGGCATCAGCTCTCCCAACTGAGTTAGATAAATCATAGATAAATAAAGTGCACAGATGTATTAAAGTGACAGATGACTCTTGGTTTCACATGTTTCGGGCGGAGTTATAGAGTTTGATGGCCACTGGTAGGAAGGGCCTCCTCTGGCACTCAGTGGTGCATTTAGGTGCAATGAGTCTTGCACTGAATGTGCTTCTGTGACTCCCAACAGTGTCATAGAGAGGGTGATAACTGTTATCCATAAATTCTTGCAGCTTTGCCAGCATCCTCCTCTCAGACACTGCAGTCAGAAAGTCCAGCTCTACTCCCACAACATCTCCTGCTTTTCGGATCAGCTTGTTGAGTCTGTTGGCGTCTGCCCCCCTCGGTCTGCTGCCCCAGCATGCCACAGCATAAAGGGTGGCACTCGCCACCACAGTCTCATAGAAGATCCTGAGCATCATCCGGAGATGTTGAAGGACCTCAGACATCTCAGAAAATAGAGACAATTTTGGCCCTTTCTGTAGGCGGCGTTTGTATTTTTGACCCAGTCCAGTTTATTATCAATGTGTACCCCCAGGTATTTGTAGTCTACGTATGTAAAAACAATATCAGAACAAATACTCACCCTGGAAAAGACCAAACAATAATCATCGTGGAGCTGTTTAATACTGAGGTTGTGGATCTACCTGCTGAATAAAAATTTCTATGCCTCCCCTTGGCTTTCATCTGCTGTTCAGTGTTGTTGGCTCCGTTAGTGCAATCTGCCCTGGCAGACTGGTAACAGGACCGAAGCTTTCCCCAGCAGTCCGCTTGATACTCGATCTTCTTCTCTTCCCTCTTATAATCGAAATAATAAATTGCTTACTGCCTCATCAAAGTCTTCACTCTTTCTCAAAGAGTATTTGTCGAACTCTTTTTTCCTCCATCTCTGCCTTTGAGCTTCTCTCCTCTCTCTGCAAAGGTTTTAATTGCGGCTTGGTCCATCTGTCGACATCCACAACTGGAGCTCCATGTTTATTACCTGATTGTTTTGTCTCAAAGACACTAAAACTAACTACACCCTTAACGATGAAATGTAGTTGTATAAATATAATAAATTTAATGAGTTTCTGAAATCTCATTGCTCACTTCTGATTTCACCATATCCCCGTTGCCACCAAACTTTATTCAACTTTTGCCTCTTTTTATTTTCATCCTCCTGTAGATTTTTTGCTGCTTGTCTAATAATTTCAGGTGTCAGTCAGAAAGGAGTTTGGGGGTTTTATGTTAGTTCAGTGGGGTGGGGGTGAGACCAGAGAGTGGATTGATGTGTTGTTGTTTTTTTCACATGAATCAGCCCTCTTTTGTATCCTCCTGCTGCAACGTGCTTCAAATATGATGAACATTAATAAAAAGAGCTGCATTTTTTTTATTTGTTACATAATTTAATCAATGTATAGTTATTTATCATTGATTCAGTTAGAATGATTGCAGCAGCCATAAACAACACAATAGCCTACATGGGCATTTTTTCAGATGGCAGATCCTCCACTTTTTCACTTCCTGGCCTCCAGCTGAATTTCGCGGACTCGCTGTACTGCATTGTGACGTCACGTGAAACCCACCTATTGTCTTTCACACATGTCAACCCCTTCGGACCATTACCTGTATAATGAGCCTAAAAAATCTGTAATTTAAAAAAATTCCGTACCACTGACAGCTGTGGGGATTTGCAGGCAGACTGTCGGCCACAGAGATGGCATTGTCTGCAGCATAAAAAAGGAGGGAGGACAGGACTTATTTCTAGCAGCAGAGCGGGTTGGAAGATTGTTATTTGATGTTATTCATTGTTTTTTTATGTCCTACAGGCTCTGAAATGTAAAATAAAACTGAAACTTGAGTTTTTGAAAAAATCTGTAAAACAAAAAAAATCTGTGAGATTGCTCTATATGTTTGTATATCTGCAAAATGAGGGAAAATCCATGTAAATTACGGACAATCCGTACAACATAACATGTATGGTGTGTTGAAAGCAGTATCCATATTGTTTTATGATAAAGGCTTACATGGAGGACCACCTGAGGAACAAGGACCGTCTGAAGAAGGAATGGGAGGCTCTGTGTTCCTACCAGGCTGAGCCCAGCTCCGTGTCTGTGGCTCAGAGCGACGCCAACGCCAAGAAGAACCGCAGCTCCGACTCGGTTCCTTGTAAGTCTCAGCAAACACTTAAATTATTTCAGTCAGGCTTTAGATGATACAGTATAATAACTGGACACCTCTTTGTTTTTCAGCACATTTACTGTATATGGAGTTTATTTAAATTTGGTCACAGCCAAGTGTTGAACCCCAAGACCAAGAAAGGAAGATTTTAGAGTTTTGATGGATGAGTCTTGAAAGTAAAAAAAACGTTCCTTAAAGTCCAACACCCTCCATTTTTTCAAATTGAATATCCAGAAAAATATGAGAGAGATATAAAAAACAGGTATGTCTTATTGAAATTCTTAAAAATAATAATAATAAATTGTTTTAAAAATTATTTTTAGTGAGTTTTCAAGTTGCTGCTCTGGAAAAACTGTTTCATTCCATATATGGGCAGTGATGTCAGGCGAGTCTCTTCCTTAAGGCAGACACAGATTTACAACGTGCATCAACGTATCATTTTAATTTAGCCAAAGTGTTGCGCAGCTCCACAGTAACACATCCAATGAGGGGATTAATGGCCATTATTTCTTCAAAAACTAAAACCTTCAGAAGACATGGGTAAAGTTTGTTTAAGTCAAGCAAGCTGACTTCTTTGCTCCATAGCGTACCGGTGTTCTGTGTTTGAAACATTTTAAACCGGAAGTATCCAGAAGATTAGCAATAAGTCAGCAATGACCTAGGCATTTGGATTTAGGGGAAAGAAAGGTTCGGTGAGGCGTTCCGGGCAAGTCCCACCAGGAGGAGACACAGAGGAAGACCCAGGACAGGCTGGAGGGACTTAGGCTGGCCTGGAAGTACCTTAGGATTTACTTGGAGGAGCTGGTCCATAGTGGCTGGGCCTCTCGGCTTAGACTGCTGTGAACCGACAGGCATGGTTGGGTGGATGGATCTGTACCAAACTGAAGCTTTTCTCCCTTCCAACGGGGGTGAAAGCTCACCCGGCTCTTTGATCGCAGTGGAGAGGAAATATACCTTAAAAAGACACACTACAGAGTTTGCCGCATTGCCGGTAGTAAGTCAAACTCGTTTCCGGTGAGAGTTGAACTCCGCCAAGGTTGCTTTTTGTCACCGATTCTGTTAATAACTTTTATGGACAGAATTTCTAGGCGCAGCCAAGGTGTTGAGGGGATCTTTTTTTTTAACTCTTAAGGACAGAATTTCTAGGCGCAGCCAAGGTGTTGAGGGGATCATTTATGATGACCTTAGGATCACATCTCTGCGTTTTGAGGATGATGTGGTCATATTGGCTTCATCAGATCGTGATCTCCAGCTCTCACTGGAGCGGTTCGCAGCCGAGTGTGAAGCGGCTGGGATGAGGATCAGTGCCTCCAAATCCGAGACCATGGTCTTGAGCTGGAAAATGGTAGGGTGCCTTCTCTGGGTTGGGGAGGAGGTCCTGCCCCAAGTGGAGGAGTTTAAGTATCTCGGGGTTTTGTTCACGAATGAGGGAAGAATGGAGCGGGAGATCGACAGGCGCATTGGTGCTGCATCTGCAGTGATGCGGGGGCTGTACCAGTCGGTCCACGTTCCTACCCTCATCTATGGTCACGAGTTTTGGGTAGTGACTGAAAGAACAAGATCGTGGATACAAGCAGCCAAATTGAGTTTCCTTCGCAGGGTGTCTGGGCTCTCCCTTAGAGATATGGTGAGAAGCTCAGTCATCCGGGAGGGACACTGCTCCTCCACATCGAGAGGAGCCAGCTGAGGTGGCTCAGGCATCTGGTTAGGATGCCTCCTGGACGCCTCCCTGGTGAGGTGTTTCGGGCATGTCCCACTGGGAGGAGGCCCAGAGGAAGACCCAGGACTCGCTGGAGGGACTATGTTTCTCGGCTGGCCTGGGAACACCTTGGGATTCCCCCAGAGGAACTGGCCCAAGTGGCTGGGGAGAGGGAAGTCTGAGTCTCTCTGCTTAGGCTGCTGCCCCCGGCCCGACCCCGGATAAGCGGCAGAAAACGGACGGACTGAGAGATTGAATAAGTTTTACTAATTTATCTAAAATTTTCTGAAGAGTAACAGCGCTGGGACTGTCCACGTGGAAAGACCCCTTCCTTTTGTCTTCACTAAATTTTTATCTCCTCTTGGCCCAAACTGTTGGGGCATATCCAAAACTGACCTTAACTGGTTTCCAACAGTAGGTCAGTGATGTGGCATTCCTACCTACGTGTGTAAGTGTATCACAATAGAGCCGTGGACAGACCCAGTTAAAGAAGTGAGCTTATTTTATTTGGCATGAACAGGGTTAATCCTGTCATGATAATCGTCATAGAAAATGGCTAGATATCAGGCTGCTGTATCAGCAAAATATCTAACAAAACCGAGGAATGATGGAATGATGCAGGCATTTGATTTAAGGGGAATATGACAGAGAAAAGATGATGTGCTTACAGGCTCTAGTGGAACCTGACCTGGAAACCAGACGATTTAGCTGCAGAGGACAAACCTGCAAAGGAGACATAAAGGAAAAGTAGACTTTGCGGATTAGACACGTTATCATTTCAATTTGTGTCAACAGAGCCGATTTAAACTAATAATAACTGGTTTTGAAATTGTGTAGTAAAACCAGAGTTATTCTAAGTAATTCACGTCACTTTCTTTCTGAAAATCCTCATCACATTTAAAGTCAGTAGCTGAAATAAATTAAGTTTTGCTGTTGGTTTTTACCCCAACCTCTGCCAAAAACAAACAAAAAAACCACCCCTTCACTTCTTTTCTCATTAAAACCCGAATTTATTTATTAAGTATATAAAAATGTGTATGGATGGCACAGTTTGTAGAGCTAATGCCTCTCAGCAAGAAGGTTGCCAGGTCAAATCCTGGCCCAGGACCTTTCTGGGTATATTAAAAAAAGGATTAAGTAAGTCGTCTGGACGGGTTCTTCTTTAATAAAACATTTCATCTCTCCTCCTTCTTCAGTCTGAGGAGTTTGAGGTGAACTCCGTCTTATAAGCACTGCCTCCACATGGTGGACAAACAGGTTGGTCACATGCAAGAGAGGACCATCAGCCAAACAATAGGTTGTTAGTGCCTTGATTAGCTCTATTGTTCATGGAGGGTCATGTGCCCCATCAAACTGTGGACCATGAAGGTGGCCAAGTTCTGTACCAGTACTGTGAGTTCATTCACCTGGCTGTATCTGCCGCTGCTGCATCAGGTTTGGCATTTTGACTGTTATTGAGCCACCAAGCTCAGATTTTGTTGTGTTTTCTTTTCTTGGACTTGAGACAGAGAGAGAAAAAACAGAGTGGAGTTTATTTTTTGGGGCTTTTTTGGAACTGAACTGAACAAAAGATTATCTAAGTTTACATTCAAATTATTATTTGCTGTGATAATTATTTTGTTTTTACTGTTGTGCAACAATACAGTTAATTTTTTTAAAGAAATTGTGGTATTTTTGGGTTTGATTTGTTTAACGTTTAGGGTGATAAGCACTGTTATATGCTTGCATCCTTTGTGAGGTTGTTGTGTTTTCAAGGGTAATATTATAAAGGCAAATACGTCAAGGGGGAGACGTGACTGGCACCCCAGACCTTGATTTCATGGACCCGTCACAAGTTGTTGAGCTGCCTTGTCAGCCTTCCTTTGTTAAATAAATACCTTTTTTACTCTGGACTCTTTACCTGTACGCTGGGTTGATCTCATCTGAACCTCACAGCGTGGGTATTTTATCTTTTTATTTACATTTGCCTGGCCTAATGTGAAAAAAATCTTATAGTATATAATATAGTGTATTTGTGATTACCTGTTATGAGCACTTGGTACTGTTATGGTGGGTGTTGGACTTTAAAGATATGAAACAATGACATGTAAACAAAACACAACAAGTCAATATAAGTTTATTTACTGCCAACATAGTACACCAAAGCACACATCCATAAAAAATAAAAAGTGAAAAAAAAACATTAAAAAACTGCATTTTTCCAACATTTGTAGACCCCTACTCATCTTTACTTCTAATGCTGTTGTTGTACTCAGTCCTCTTACTATGACCCAACTTTTTTAAAACAGAGGTTGTACTTCATAATATTAATCTTTAAAAAATATTGATTTGTCTTGAGTTTGTTTCTCATCTGATGTGAAGAACCTGTCACACTATAAGGTTTTAGACAACTTATGCCAACTTGTGATTTTTTTATGTCTAAATTACATTATTAATAAAGTTACATATTTTATCACTTTGTTAACATTACAGTATGTATACAGTATGCCTAAAGAGACTCCCTGTTGATTTTTATAATTCCATCTTCAACTGATATGTCTCTAAAAAGTTGGCATAAGTTGTCTAAAACATTATAGTGTGACAGGACCTTTATGTTTTTATGACATTCTACTCTGAGGGATTCCTCTCAGTCCAAATAAAGCACTCATTAAAATCATCTGAAATACAAGTGTTTTAAACAGTTTTAGCCTGATATGGGTTTTAAATTTTAGTTGACTTGTTTGAACATCCACCCAGCAGAAAAACCAGAACCAAACTGCTAAAATGTTTGTTGTTTGCAGACGACCACTCCAGGGTAAAGCTGAAAGCTGACATTAACCCTTCACGCGCCGACTACATCAATGCTAGCACCATCGTGAGTCCATTCACCTCTTTAGATGGTTACCATAGAAACAAGAAAACAAAGGTTTAGCTTACTGACCCTGAAAATTCAAAGAATAAAACTAAGAATCTGTGAGAGAGGCTCTGTTTACCAAAATAAAAGCCTCTGTCTGCAGATTGAGCATGACCCACGGATGCCGGCCTACATCGCCACCCAGGGACCGCTGTCCCACACCATCTCTGACTTCTGGCAGGTCAGTCGGGTCCAGATCCTACTGGGCAAGTGTGTTTGTTATTGTCATTTACCTTGTTGTTGTTGTGTAGATGGTGTGGGAGAATGGCTGCACTGTCATCGTGATGATGACTGCTCTTGTGGAGGATGGAGAGAAACAATGTGACCGCTACTGGCCCGATGAAGGCTCGTCCCTCTACCACATCTATGAGGTGTGTATGCATTTGTTTGTCTGTCAGCAAAACAGCTGTAGAACCACTGGATGTATTTCAATGAAACACTCTGAAACTAACCATTGGATGTTCTTCTACAACTGAATAACTTTTGGAGTCAATTCTAGATGACAACCAATGCTAATTAAACTTAGCAAATATAGAAATGGTTATAACTACATTCATTTTTACAGATGTGGCGCTAACATTTAGTGTGGTAGTAGCTGAAAGTCATCCCCAACCATACAGTTGAATATATATATCAGAGTAGGCGCAGCCTATACTTTCCACTGTTAGCATCTGTGACAACATGGAGGAGCAAAAATGGGGACCGATCAGGCTCACAGCCATCATCGCAACTATTAGATTAACAGCAAGCCCAACTGGATCTGTGTCACATTACCTGTAATATTTTTACAATAAATTAATAACTATGGTAATTTCCTTCAACAATCATGTAAAACAGCAGAAATATATCAGAAAAATCTGCTATTTATAAGTAACAATGATCTAAACCAGACCTAAATTTGGTAATAACTTAGACTTAAGCTAGTTGAAAAACTACGACTTCAACTACTAATAAAGTATATTTATTATTTCTTACTGTTGTTGGGGTGGAATAAATGGATCGTTTTACTTTATACCAGGGGTGGGATGTTAGTCAATTTCCATGAGGTGCTGTCACGCTTTGAATAATTGCAGACACAAAGTGCTTAAAATGAACATATGGGGTTTTTGATTATAAATTTCCTTAATGTTCACATGACTGGTTGTCATGTGAAAAGGGGGAATTGAAGAAATTTATTGGGGTTATTTACTACTGATTTATAAAGACACTACACATTGTATAGTCTTTTATTAGGTGAACAGTAATGTATTTCCATAATGTGGTTATCTCTGACTTAATTGATGATTTTATATGCAGACTGGGTTGTGGGGCTCTTGATCAGGGTCTCACACACTCAGGAGGCTTTTAGTTAGATACATGTCTGATTTAAAAACAACACATAAGAACTGTGATCAAACATTAGTGTGAGGGATGATGTCTGACATCTTGACTCCATATAGGAGTAGACTGCCCCTTTAATATATGTCATGAGGTGGAGTCAGGATGCGAAGAAGGCTGTTACTTGATGTGTGTTTCCTGGTTTTTTTAATCACTGTTAAGCTGATGCCTGTCGAAGGCAGATTTAAACAAAAGCTAATCAGTCCACAGCTGTGTCTGAATGGTTTTGTATGGCTCACTCCAACATTCACGTCATTATTAACTGGTATTAGATCTGAACAGGTAAAGGGTGACGAACATTGCTTATTTTTTAACACTGTCATAAATGATAATAATACAGTATATATTTACCAATCAACACTTAGAAAATGTTCTCTGCAAACCCAATTATAGGATGAAACTTGTCTCTACTGATTTTAGCAAACCATCTTCTCAGCAGGTCAGGTTTGTCTAACATAAACCTAAAAATAGTTAAATATATAAGATTATTTTACACTCTATGAACCTAAATCAGAGGACAAATCAGCTTTTAAAATTTTATAATATGTGCTAAACTATAGCATGATTCAGAAGAGTACAACAATATGCTACACAAGCTAATATCTACTAGCCAATTCAATAAATAACAGTGATTACATTGGCTTTATAAATGTATTTTAATTTTAAACTGTTAAATTATTAGCTTCAGTTCTAGTCAGATCACATCCACATCGAGGTAAATAAGGTAAAATCTGCTTACTTGTGAAACACGACCCGTTTCTCTTCTGTTGCTACATCCATAACATACATAGCTTCTGGCATTATTTAAAACATTAGATAGATTATATACACTCTAAAATATTAATAATAATTTTGTTTTTATGACATCGTCAGTCCTTTTTTTGCTATGCTGCCAACATGTACAGTAATGGTAAATCCAGACTCTTGCCTGTTATGCGTAGCGCTGTAGCTTCTACAGTAGATCACACGGTCACGTGGTTTCTGCTCACTCCAGCTGTTCTATATACCTCTATGACCCCAACATGTGGCCAGAGCACTAACAGATTCTTCACATTTGCATGATTTTTTCCCCTAGATTTGCTTTTTTGAATCAATTTAAAAGTTGATCTGATTCTTGATGGTCCTGTCAACAGAGCCCAAACAGTGTTTCACACAATGATGTCCAGACCCCAGCTTTGGGAAACAGAACACGTGTCAAACTCAAAGCCAAGACATGTGACGTGGCAAGCCAAATGTGTCTTGCCACGTCATTTTATGTGGCCTACCAGAGCTTCCAAGATTAATGTCATTAAAATAAGCACATACTGCTTTAAAACCAGCATTGACTATAAACTACATCACCTGCTATTTTACCCATGCAATGGCTGCATCCCACTGTTATGATCCGAGTGTCTAAAAGCAATGGGCTCAACACACGAGGACCGGCAAAGGACAGCAATTAATGACTGTCATCGCAACCAGGGATGCTTGTAAAGTTTACTGGGGGTTGGCAAAAAAAAGAATGTTGTGCATTTTGACATTTAAACTAAACAAATCTAGCGATACTAATGATATTGAAAACAAATGCAAGCCAAGATACAATTTTATGAGGAAAACCATACTGGACAACTTCACCCTGGCACCAACAAGTTACCATACAGCTGCCTTTTTATGTGTATCTTAGTAATCACTTCATGAAGTGTCATATAAAATTGGAAAATTTGACAGAGCTAAAATAATATTGAAAGTGTTAGCTAACTGTAGTGTGTAGCATACTCTCCACTCATTGGTCAGTCAATGAAACCCTTGCTGATTGTTTGTAACAACATGCGACAGCGACAAAAGTTGAACATTTTTCAACTTTCATATGTCAAGTCTCAAGCTCGCATGTCTACGTGTACGAGCGCGAAATGAATGAATAAGTTTAGCTGTTGCTTGGCTGGAGGAGGGCAAGTGATTGTGGCCTCATCGCACAAGTTCCATAGGAAATGAATGGAGAGAGAGAGAGAGAGAGAGACGTCTCTTCCCGTGTGTCAACCTTTAACTCCGGACGACTTACAGAGTTCAGACAGTTTAAATGTTTAAACAATGTTTATTACAACAAACGTCAGTCTGAATAGAAAGAGAACTGGGAGCCCTGGCTAAAACAAACTAAAAGAGAGAGAGTGTACCAAACCAACCAGCAACTGACAATCGGTCAGGCACCACTCGTCCCACAACCAAAACCTTGGTAGATACATCCCATTTAATTGCCAAATTGCTGCTGGACACTGTGGGGTGCAGCAGAGGTGACTGAAAGGTAAATGGTAATGGTAAATGTACTGTACTTGTGAAGTGCCTTTCTACCAACCCACACTCAAAGCACTTCACACTACAATCTGTGTTCTCATTTACCCATTCACACAGCACTCTACCAGATCTGATACAAAGCTAACATGTAAAATCAACTATGGAGACTAATCAGTGCCAATCACATTCATACACTGATGGGTCACACATCAGAGGCATTAGGGGTGAAGTGTCTTGCCCAAGGACACAACATTTGAGACAACTGGACGGGGAATTGAACCAGAAACTTCCGGTTCCAGGACGACTCCCCTAACCAGTCTTCCACAGCTGCCCCAAGGTAGCAACAGTGGTGGGCACAGTTCCCCTAAAGCACTAAAGTACTAATAAGGGAACCAATTTTTTCCTGATTAGTGCTTTAGGGCTTTTGCTAATTTTAAGACTTATTAGTGGATTAGCACTTGATACATTTATAGACTAAATTTAGAAGCAGCTGAGATCTATGAATGTTACTGATCAACGTTAATGTTAACAGCTGAGGGTGAAAGCTGTCACACATCTTGTTCATATGTGTGTCACTCATCCACCAGGTGACAATATATGAACCCAAATAAGGCTGTGGAATGTCAATGATAAGTATTGAGTGCAACATGTGACTCTCGTTGTCTGTTGATGAATGTTCATGGGTTGACTGGGTTTTTTTAGTGCTTTAGGGGAGCTTCATTAGAGCTAAACAACCAAAAAAATCTTTAAGCTCCTATGTTGAACAGTTTCTGAGTAATAAGCATTTTTGCACATCCATACACCCATTTTTCAGAAATTTGGGGGTCCAGGGGGTGGGGGGCACTGATTGGTGGGCCTTATGGATAGAGGCTTCATCAGAGCTAAACAACAAAAGAAATCTGAAGCTTCTATGTTGAACAGTTTCTGAGTTAAAAGCATTTTTGCATGTACAGACACCCCCACTTTGAAAGGAGCCCCCTCCTCAAATTTAGGGTCTATTGTAAAACCGTTGTCTGGCGCAGTGTAGGTCAGACTCATCTACAGTCCTGCCAAATTTCATGTTGATTGGTGCAGCCGTTTTTGTGCCACGGTTGATCAAAAATCTCCGGAGAAAAAAAAACAATAAATAAACAGTACGAAAACAATATGACTCCCGCTTACGCTTCGCGTGTGGGGGTCATAATAACAACTGGCCCTCTGCAGGCAACCATAACGCTCATTCGGCCCTTAGGGAATCACTCTGCAAATGGGATTATGTTTTCTTGTTTTCTTAGGTAAACCTGGTATCGGAGCACATCTGGTGCAACGACTTCCTGGTGCGCAGTTTCTACCTGAAGAATGTGCAGACACAGGAGACCCGCACACTCACTCAGTTCCACTTCCTCAGCTGGCCTGCGCAGGGCATCCCCACCTCCACACGCCCCCTGCTGGACTTCCGCAGGTCCTGCAGCCACACTTCAACTTTATAATGATGCTGCTTTTTAATCCTGTCTGATCCTGCTGAGCTTTAGGGTTCAAATAATTCCCGAGTTCAGCTTCTGTGCATTGTTATTCCAGCTTTATTTAGAATAAAAGCTGTTGAGTTAGTCATGGCAACTAAAAAGCTACTGCTCACATAATCATTTAAAACAATGAAAATCTGAGTCCATAAAAAGTTAGGATCAAAATAAGCATAACCATAATGATTAGCTAAGTTCAGAACTAACTGTGGATTATCCTGGTGATTATCACCACCTGTTAGTGATCAAGCTACCTTCACACTGAACACATTTTGAGCATCAGGGGCTTCAGGTTTAACATGCAAAGTCTATGGTGGACGGACATCAAGAAGCGTCAGGAAGTGCTGCGGTGCCTTTTGAAGCATTTTGAGCGTTTGATACGTGTCATGATTGAAGTCTGCTATTTTGGATCAAAGCTGCCAGTTTTTCTTTTCTTGCACATGTACCGGAGCTACTCCCCCTACAGCTTTGAACATGCAGACTTCACATACTGCAGGCTTCACATGCTGCAGACTTCACATACTGCAGACTTCACATGCTGCACACTTCACATGCTGCAGGCTTCACATACTGCAGACTTCACATGCTGCACACTTCACATGCTGCA
>NW_013952707.1:530079-546357 GCF_001266775.1 Austrofundulus limnaeus | reverse complement strand
GCTGCAGGCTTCACATGCTACAGACTTCACATACTGCAGGCTTCACATGCTACAGACTTCACATGCTACAGACTTCACATGCTGCAGGCTTCACATGCTGCAGACTTCACATGCTACAGACTTCACATGCTACAGACTTCACATGCTGCACGCTTCACATGCTGCAGGCTTCACATGCTACAGACTTCACATACTGCAGGCTTCACATGCTACAGACTTCACATGCTACAGACTTCACATGCTACAGACTTCACATGCTGCAGACTTCACATGCTACAGACTTCACATGCTACAGACTTCACATGCTACAGACTTCACATGCTACAGACTTCACATGCTACAGACTTCACATACTGCAGGCTTCACATGCTGCAGACTTTACATGCTGCAGACTTCACATGCTGCAGACTTTACATGCTGCAGACTTCACATGCTGCAGACTTCACATGCTGCAGACTTCACATGCTGCACACTTCACATGCTGCAGGCTTCACATGCTGCAGACTTCACATGCTGCACACTTCACATGCTGCAGGCTTCACATGCTGCACACTTCACATGCTGCAGACTTCACATGCTGCACACTTCACATGCTGCAGGCTTCACATGCTGCAGGCTTCACATGCTGCAGACTTCACATGCTGCACACTTCACATGCTGCAGACTTCACATGCTGCACACTTCACATGCTGCAGACTTCACATGCTGCAGACTTCACATGCTGCAGACTTCACATGCTGCAGACTTCACATGCTGCAGGATTCTCTCAACACTGACTGGTGGCAGGATGGTGTGGGTGTGGCAGATAGAGATGGGATAAATGGCTCTTTGAAGGGATCTGGATCTTGGGGAGCCGTTTGTTTCATAGAGCCGTTCAAAAGAGCCGTTCGATTTTGAACGTATTAAGTCATCACGTAGCCGTACATAATGACGTAATCCCGTCACGTGGGTGGAACCATTTGTTTGTCAAGCTTAAACCCCCCTCCCCCTTTCACGGTGAGCTTCTGTACTCCACAACTCCACCTGTTTTCCATGAAAAGGCAAAGCAGGAGCGATTTAAGTATGAAAAATAAAGATTATATGAGGAATAAAAGAAATAAAACTACAAATAGTTCATTACTGCCTGTGATTCGGCTCCTATCGTTCGTTGTAAAGAGCCGTTCAAAAGATTTGGATCGTTCACGAACGTCACATCTCTAGTGGTAGAGTGGCGAATGCTGATGTCTCTCTGTTTGCACATGATTAGCTGTAAATCACACATACATGATCAGATCTGCACCACATTCTGTGTGCACCATCTGGGAGACCTGCTCCACACATTAATATGTTAGTTTGGTGAGATCACTTTAGCCCCACCTACTTTGCACAAGGTTGGCTGTTAGTCATACATGATCCGATCTAAAACAAATTCTGTGTGCATCATAGGGACTTTAACCTGGTAATGTGTTTATTTATATTTATTCCAGTTATGTTTTGTTTGTGTCCCCTTTAGAAAGGTGAATAAATGTTATCGAGGACGGTCGTGCCCCATCATTGTTCACTGCAGGTAAAATTTTCTGTCTTTAAGAGCTAAATGTTTTGTTTCATTCTGGCTAACAAATTTAACTCTCATTCTTAGTTTTCATTCATTTTTCTAAACATGCAATCTGCACTGTCATACCATGTGATCACTTGGCAGCAGACTTTGCTACCATCCATCATGAATTTTGCTGAGATGAGGTTGTCTTGTGTTTTCATAGTGACGGTACAGGCCGGACTGGGACCTACATCCTGATTGACATGGTTCTGAATCGTATGGCTAAAGGTAGAGCACTTGAAGTCCAGATAAATATCTCAAACATGCCTGTAAAAGTAATTTTAAACATTCCTTTTATCTGTATTCCTTCAGGAGTAAAAGAGATTGACATCGCTGCAACACTGGAGCACGTTCGAGACCAACGGCCAGGGATGGTGCGCACCAAGGTGAGTCTGGACCCAGAACCCCCAGGAAATATCAGATGGAGTTCACGTTAAAGCCTGAAACATACTCGCTCCGATGCTGACGGGTCGATGCGCGGTCAAGTGGTTGATCAGCAGTCGTTTTCGCACAGCCTTTTCCTAGTCACTGAGACACCCCGCGCCGAGCTCCTGGGAAACCCCCTCCCACTGAACCATACGTCACTGCATGGAATTTCTTCCTGCAACCGCCGACAATCAATGCAGAAAAAAAAGACGTCACTCACCCGACGTATTTATCCACATCTGTCCTGGTTTAGCTTCCACAGTTTTTATCAGTCAGATTCCTCCATGCATGTCTGTTTAATCTCCATTCATGAGTTTTTCACGGTTTCACTATCTTTATAAAACTCTGCTTCCTGGTGTCAGCTCTGGGAGCGAGTCAGGGCTTTTTTCCCCTCTTTTTTCGTTTTTTTTTTTCTGAGTGCAGCAGCACATGCAGTGGTTTGCAAAAGTATTCATACCCCTTGAACTTTTCCATATTTTGTCACATTACAACCACAAACATAAATATATTTCACTGGAATTTAATGTGAAAGACCAACACAAAGTGGTATACAATTGTGAAGTGGAAGCAAAATTTTACATGAATCAAAACATTTTTTACAAATAAAAAACTGAAAAGTGCGATGTGCAAAATTATTCAGCCCCCCTGAGTCAATACTTTGTGGAGCCACCTTTTGCTGCAATTACAGCTGCAAGTCTTTTAGGGTATGTCTCCACCAGCTTTGCACATCTAGTGACTGCAATTCTTGCCCATTCCTCCTTGCAAAACAGCTCAAGCTCAGTCAGATTGGATGGAGAGCGTTTGTGAACAGCAGTTTTGAGATCTTGCCACAAATTCTCAATTGGGTTTAGGTCTGGACTTTGACTGGGCCATTCTAACACATGAATATTCTTTTTTTTAAACCACTCCATTGTAGCTTTGGCTTTATGTTTAGGGTCGTTGTCCTGCTGGAAGGTGAACCTCCGCCCCAGTCTCAAATCTTTTGCTGACTCCAACAGGTTTTCTTCCAAGATTGCCCTGTATTTGGCTCCATCCATCTTCCCATCAACTTTGACCAACTTCCCGGTCCCTGCTGAAGAGAAGCACCCCCAGAGCATGATGCTGCCACCACCATATTTGACAGTGGGGATGGTGTTTTCAGAGTGATGTGCAGTGTTCTTTCTCCGCCACACATAGCGTTTTGCATTGTGGCCAAAAAGTTCAATTTTGGTCTCGTCTGACCAAAGCACCTTCTTCCACATGTTTGCTGTGTCCTCAACATGGCTTCTGGCAAACTGCAAACGGGACTTCTTATGGTTTTCTTTTAACAATGGCTTTCTCCTTGCCACTCTTCCATAAAGACCACATTTGTGTAGTGCACGACTAATTGTTGTCCTGTGGACAGTTTCCCCCACCTGAGCTGTGGCTCTCTGCATTTCATCCAGAGTCACCATGGGCCTCTTGGCTGCCTCTCTGATCAGTGATCTCCTTGTTCGGCCTGTAAGTTTAGGTGGACGGCCTTGTCTTGGCAGGTTTACTGTGGTGCCATACTCTTTCCATTTCCGGATGATGGATTGAACAGTGCT
Source organism: Austrofundulus limnaeus (assembly GCF_001266775.1). Classification (NCBI taxonomy): domain Eukaryota; kingdom Metazoa; phylum Chordata; class Actinopteri; order Cyprinodontiformes; family Rivulidae; genus Austrofundulus; species Austrofundulus limnaeus. The sequence goes on along the minus strand of NW_013952707.1, from coordinate 542,790 downwards.
CCGTGAGATGTTCAAAGCTTGGGAAATCTTTTTATAACCTAAACCTGCTTTAAACTTCTCCAAAACCATATTCCTAACCTGTCTGGTGTGTTCTTTGGACTTCATGATGCTGTTTGCTCCCCAGTATTCTCTTAACCAACATCTGAGGCCGTCACGGAGCAGCTGTATTTGTACTGAGATTAGATTACACACAGGTGGACCCTTTTGAGTCATTAGCAGTCATCAGGCAACTTCTGAATGCAATTGGTTGCACTCAGGGAAAAGGGGGCTGAATACTTTTGCACGTCGCACTTTTCAGTTTTTTATTTGTAAAAAATGTTTTGATTCATGTAAAATTTTGCTTCCACTTCACAATTGTATACCACTTTGTGTTGGTCTTTCACATTAAATTCCAGTGAAATATATTTATGTTTGTGGTTGTAATGTGACAAAATATGGAAAAGTTCAAGGGGTATGAATACTTTTGCAAACCACTGTATTAAGCAGAAACAAACAAGCCATACATTTTTCACGGTTTGACTATATCTTATAAAACTCTGCTTTCTAGTCTGGGAGCGAGTCGTTCTTTTTTCTTTTATTTTTCCCCCGAGCGCAGCACAAACAAAGACGCCCACGAATTTCAGACCAATCACACATTACCGTCGACACGGGAGTGGGGTCAAAAGTTCTGCCGGGGGGTTGTGCCAAAAGAGGCTGTCGGCACGACGCTGCGAAGCCCGGTGACGTAATTTTTGTCATTAAACTGCGACAACCCGTGGCGACGTCGGCAGTTCGAAGGGAGTATGTTTTCAGCTTTAGTGTTTGCATTTAAATTAAAAAATATTTGGTACCAGCTTTTAAAATTAAATCAAAGTGATCCAGGTCTTTGCGTATCAGGGTACTAATGATCTATTGTTAGGCTGATGGTCATCTTTTACGTATAAGCGGTTTGGATAGTCATTGATAAACTTGTTAGTCCACCATGTGGAGGCACTGCTCTTCAGACAGCAGAAATCTCTTGAAACGGAGCCGAAGTGTTTTTTTCAACAAAGAAGAACCCGTTCAGAGGCCCTATTTGACTTTTTTAAATGTTTGATACAAACATAAATTTACACGGCTCATATTTAATAATGCTAATAATAATAATAAATTGTGTGTGAATATTTGACTGCCTGATTACAACTTAATGTTAAAGATTCCTCACAATACTTATCAATAATAATTTGGCTGATGAGATAAACCGTCATTAATAAGCATTTTGATGTCAGTTTTTGGACATTTGGTTAAACTCTAAGGAGTGTACAGATGACTACAATCTCATTTTTTGCACACTGAAGGGCATTATAATAGCTTTAACCTTAGCTGCTCAATGATGACGAGTGCTATTTTTAACACTTGCTCTGCTCTGAGTAAACGATTGACGCTTGGCGGCCCACCAGCCTAGTACACTAGGGGAAATCCTTCAATAGGTTTGTCAAATATCGATGTGACATACTGTATACTGTATGTCACATTGGACAATAAACTCTAAATTGTACAGCATGTGATATTTGTCACAATGAGACAAATACTAATCATCAATTTAGTTCATCCAGTTATTTTAGATAAATATATTTAAATAAATATAAGTATGAAAATTTATGAAATTATTAAAATAAAATTTGTTATAAACTTACTATGTACTCCCAATGTAACATATATTAAATTTTTACTGGGTGGAAATATATAAAGAAATGTTACATATAATGCACTTATTCTAATTTACAAACCCTATCATTTTCATGAAAGTAGAAATGGGTCTGGGTTCTAAAGGGTTGAGTGATAAAGAGCTGCTGGACTTTATGGTTGCTGCAGGTTTTGACAGCAGTCAATCATTCCAGAGTGAAACATTTAGAAGACCTGTCAATCAAGTGTTTGTGTGAAAAGCTCAGGCAGGTTCCAGGGGTTAAGAGCTAAACTTTTTGGAAACCTGAAGAGATAAATGTGCTATGAAAAAAAATGATAGTATCAGGCAACGGCATCGGAATGGGGGGGCCAGGGGGCCATTGGCCCCCCCCACTTTACGGCCCTGCCCATCAGCTGGTCCCGCGACATTTACAGGCTGCACCCAACGCTGACAAGTTATGACAGACGTCTCTCTCTCTGTGTGTCTCGTTGCGCAGCGCTCAGCTGATGGTGCGCTCTCGCTCGCAAGCTGGAGTTGATCTTGATGCTTATGTTAGTGTAGTATTTTCCAGAAGGCAGTGCAGTTCATAACTATAATGATGTAAAAATGTGAACAAACTCTTGATAATAAATGAATGAAGTATTTAAATGAGACGCGGTGCGCACAACCCGTGGAGGACAGTCTGAGGATTTATGCACATGCGCCAGCTCTGGGTCGGGCTGTGATCATAAACATGTCTGATACCTGAAAAAATGTTTTGCCTCTGATCCCATCCGGGTCGACCAAAGTAGCCTAAAAATAAAATACGAATTTCGTATTTTGTAGCACATCCAGCCCAAACCTGTGCGCAACTGTCCGTTCTCCAGATCCATGCTGACGGGTTGTGGAGGAAACAAACAAACAAAAAAAACAAACCATAGTCCTTTTACAGGTCCGGGCCAAATGCTCACCTGACCCAGAGCAGATAACTTTTCAGTCAGGGCAAACAAATAATTGTGCGGAGTTTGTCATTATTGTTGCTGTCCAAAAGCAGCTGGAGTTTGCTGCTGTGATGACAAAATGCTGCCAGATGAGGAAATAACATTTTCCTCGTTTTCCCCTCAAAATAAAGTTTGTTGTTAACTAAATTACCTAAATCGTTTGCTTCTCACCAGCTCTTGCGTAAAAAGACTGGGTTTACAGCGCAAGTTTCTGACCCACTGTTCCAAACTTCAGTAGATGTGTTCAGTTGTTTTCATGGTCATTTATAAAGCAGTTGGATTTCCTGTGATCATCCTAATAAATGATTTAAGTTGCAAAACAATCACAGGTGAAAACTTCATTATTTAATTGTTGCATGATGATGAGTCAAGCTCACAAGCGGCTGCTGATGAACTGAAAAATATCTAAAAAAACACCTTATTTATGACTGCAGTTTTATTTTATTTTTCGTTTTAGACTTTATTTGCAGCTTTTCCATATCTGATGACTGTCGGTACCACTGAGATTACAGTGTGGCATCCCCCCGACCCCCCACCTAGGGCTGCCACAAACAATTATTTTTATAATCGATTAATCACTGATTATTTTTTCGATTAGTCGACTAATCGGATCATACGTTAATTGAATATCAAACATACAGCTTATCGCACCAGAATGCAGCTGCTATTATATAACTATCGTTAGATTTTAGCTATATGCTAACTAAAAATAATTGCTGTGGAAGGCAAGTTCTGCTCTRCAGATRTTGCACAGGTTTCTCTTTCATTTTCTTAAAATGATCCCACACTTTTGAGCTCCGATGCTGGGTAGCCATGATACCAGAGCCTGTCTGTAAAACGTCTTGTGACGTCCACGGCCTACCCCAGGTACCACTTCTGTGCGTATAAGGACAGAAAGGCAGATGTGGCAGTGGAAGKTGTCAAAGCAGTTTGGAGAGAAAAACAAAGTAAAGAACAAAAAAAGAAAGAAAACGATTAATCGATAATTAAATTAGTCATCGATTATTTTAATAATCGATTAGTCGTCGACTAATCGTGGCAGCCCTACCCCCACTTAAAATGAATCAGGTGTTTGTAGCAACTGGTTCAAATCCCACAGGCTGCTAGTACCTGGACCATCAAGGCTTAATATAAGAGCCTGCAGCACCCCCTGCTGGTGAAGACCTGCTTTGTTTATTGATTTTTCACAAAAGTAAATAAATACCCTTATGCTTTAAAACTGCTGAGTAGTGCATAAAAAAATCCTTAACAAAGTGACCGTCTATATTTAGCTGTGTCAGCCATTTTGAATCATACAATAAATACCTTAATTGGTTTCCAACCATTGACAGAAGTTAATGTTGACCTTGTAAATGACGTATTTAAAAACAGTTTCCATGCTTGTCTCCTCCCCAGGACCAGTTTGAGTTTGCGTTGACAGCAGTGGCTGAGGAGGTGAATGCCATCCTCAAAGCTCTGCCTCAGTGAAGCCACGACGACTCAGGCCTTTCCCCTCAACAGTTGCTCTCAGTCAGAAATAAAAAATATATATATACTGAGGTTAGAACTGATCTGTGTATCCCAACATGTTCAGGGACACCATTCTCAAAGCTGCATGTGAAACCATCTGACCATGTATCCAAAGATTTCATTTCCTGTAACTGTGTTTGATCAGATCTTTGTGAGATTACAGTTTGTGCTTCGGCCTCAGTCAGGACGTTAAACTTTAAAACACCACCTCATACTCCTGCTACATGACCTCTACCTGAATGAAGCCTGCGAAGAAACGGAAGAGAAACCTCCAGCTGTCCTCCTGTGTGCCATTTAAATTATTTTCTCTCTGGGTATGTTTACATTTACAAGCAAGTTAAAAGAATAAAAAAAGCTTTTGTATCTGTGAGACCTCAAAATAAAACTGTGTCTTAGTGCTGCAAAACTGTGTGACTTGCTGTAATTCTAGGATCTGAGAATGAACGCTCTGAACATGTGGAGACAGACACATGTTGGCACCAACGTACAGCTGACAGAAACCAAACAAACTTCAGCTCCACGTCTAAAACTGAGTCATTGCCAGATTAGCATTTGCAGCCATTTTGATTTTTGAGTACAACCGGAGTGACTGATGACTGCATTTTTTTTACGTGGGGGCCACTGCCCCCTGGGGGGTCGACAGGGAGCATTATGGAGTCCTCAGAAAGCTGGACGGGATGAGGGGGGAAAGGCTAAAACGTCCAATTTAAATCTAATATTTACGTCATCAAAACTGTCAATATTTGAAAATATTTATAAAAATTTGTGTTATTTAGGAGAGCAGTTTGATTTCTTTTGTTCTCTAATTGTCAACAGCTGGTTATTCAGTGGGATTAGTGTTTTAACACATTTCAGTTAAAATGTTAATGCTAAACATACTTTAGAGACTTAAAACACAACATTTTACATATTTTGTATGTTTGCAGCAGAGGGTCCCCTGCCAGAAGCTAATGCTGTTTGGGGGGATATGGCATGGAAGAGTTAAGGGAACCCTGATGTAGCAGTTTTTGGTCTTTTTATTTTCCCCCAGATCTAAAAGATTTAAGCCATCTGATGCCTTTAAGCTGAATGTAATAAAAAAATAAACACCTTTGACAGCTAGCATAGTTGTGTTATGCTAGTGGCAATGTTGCCGTGCTTACATTCACTCCTCATGATGAAAAGATGCATGCAGGCATTTAATTCACTCTCAGCAAGATTCTTTAAAAGGTGTACAAAATATTTATATTATGATTGAGGTGGACATTTCCCTCCAACAATGCTATAAACTAACAATGTTATAAACTTAAATTAGCCACCCAAAGCCAAATCACTTTTAGTTTCCAGAAGTAAAACAAAATGCAGCAATTGTTGCTGGTGGGATTAAAGTTTGAGAATTGTTTTTATGTTAAGTAATCAGGATTTGACAAATTTATAAAATTTGCTTTAGTAAATCAATTTTAGAATAACTCCCAGTCTTCAAATGATAAAATCCACACACGACAAACGTTGGTTAACCTTTATTTGCAGACAAATCAAAACACAATCAGTGTAGCATTAAAGCTTTAGTACTCCTCTCCTTCCTCTTCCTCCTCAACGCTGTCGGTTCCCACCTCCTCGTAATCCTTCTCCAGAGCAGCCATGTCCTCCCGGGCCTCGGAGAACTCBCCCTCCTCCATGCCCTCCCCCACGTACCAGTGGACGAAGGCCCTCTTGGCGTACATCAGGTCAAACTTGTGGTCCAGGCGGGCCCAGGCCTCTGCGATGGCGGTGGTGTTGCTCAGCATGCACACGGCCCTCTGGACCTTGGCCAGGTCTCCACCGGGGACCACGGTGGGGGGCTGGTAGTTGATGCCCACCTTGAAACCAGTTGGACACCAGTCCACAAACTGAATGGAGCGTTTGGTTTTGATGGTGGCGATGGCAGAGTTGACATCTTTGGGCACCACGTCTCCACGGTACAGCAGGCAGCAGGCCATGTACTTCCCATGGCGGGGGTCACACTTCACCATCTGATTGGCGGGCTCGAAGCAGGCGTTGGTGATGTCAGCCACCGACAGCTGCTCGTGGTACGCCTTCTCTGCAGATATGACCGGGGCGTAGGTGGCCAGGGGGAAGTGGATACGAGGGTAGGGCACCAGGTTGGTCTGGAACTCGGTCAGGTCCACGTTCAGGGCGCCGTCGAAGCGCAGGGAGGCGGTGATGGAGGACACGATCTGTCCGATCAGCCGGTTCAGGTTGGTGTAGGTGGGACGCTCGATGTCCAGGTTCCTGCGGCAGATGTCGTAGATGGCCTCGTTGTCCACCATGAAGGCGCAGTCAGAGTGCTCCAGGGTGGTGTGGGTGGTCAGGATGGAGTTGTACGGCTCCACCACAGCTGTGGACACCTGAGGAGCCGGGTAAACTGCAAACTCCAGCTTGGACTTCTTGCCGTAGTCGACTGACAGACGCTCCATCAGCAGCGAGGTGAAGCCAGAGCCGGTTCCTCCTCCAAACGAGTGGAAGATGAGGAAACCCTGGAGACCTGTGCACTGGTCCGCCTGAAACCAGACCGTTTACATCAGACTCAAGGTTCCTCACAAACAGCATCAACAAATCTAAGGCCCTAGAATTTCTGCCATGTGGAAAACACGCCATCACAGAAATGACCAAACAAAATGGAATCCAGTAAATGAGCTTGGATCCAAGTGTGCACAAATTATTGCTTTTTTTGAAGGTTTTATGACATTTCATGTTAAAATCATTTGTGAAACATTTTTAATTTACAAGAGGGTAACTATTCATACGAGTTTCCATTAAAGCAATGGGTGTCCAAACTTATTCACCAAGGGCCAAAATGAAAATCTACTCAAGGGCTGCAGGCCACATGCAGTAATACAGAGAAAATGCATATACTACTTTAGTAATGTCTTTACTTTTTTTTTTATGATTTAGCCAAGAGTTAGTGCAGTGGCTCACATGTTTGTTTTTAATCCATACACTTGCTCAGGCAGCAGAAGCTCATGGGACATTTCATATGTTGATAAAATATGAGTATCGTAGTCTTAAAGTTTTCAAATCTACATTTGTGCTTAAATCTAATGTAAATATCTTTGGTTTCTTGTATTCTATATTTAATCTTAATATAATTCAGGGCAAAGTAGCTATCTGGGCTACAGTCCCTTTTTTAGTCATTGGATGCAATTACTGGGAATTTAGGTTTAAAATAAAAAAAATAATAAAAAAAATAGTTTATAAGACCCTACAAATCCTACCAGTTTACGAGTCCTGTCCAGAACCAGGTCAATGATCTCCTTGCCAACGGTGTAGTGACCACGAGCGTAGTTGTTGGCAGCGTCTTCCTTCCCGGTGATCAGCTGCTCAGGGTGGAACAGCTGCCGGTAGGTTCCGCTACGGATCTCATCTAATAGAAAGATTCAAATCAAAATTTTACATTTGATTTCACGCCCACATGGAACAGGAGGAGAGACAAGAGAATATCAGACTGAATCTCATATCTGAGTACCGATAACGGTTGGTTCCAGGTCCACAAAGATGGCCCTGGGAACATGTTTTCCAGCTCCGGTCTCACTGAAGAAGGTGTTGAAGGAGTCATCTCCTCCTCCAATGGTCTTGTCACTGGGCATCTGTCCATCAGGCTGAATGCCGTGCTCCAGACAGTACAGCTCCCAGCATGCATTGCCCATCTGGACGCCAGCTTGGCCGACATGCATAGAGATACATTCACGCTGTCAGAAAAAAAGGAAAGAACCATTTTAGGAGCAGAAGGAGTGTAACAGGGTGAACTTAACATACAGAGTACCAAAAACAATCAGGAGGCATTTTATCAACATCAAGTAGTTTAACTCAGGTGTATCTGGAGCTTTTCTGTCTTTTAAGTTCACTGCAAATTGTTTTACAACTCAGGTGTACGGCAGGCTGATCATGTTCTGCAATGATGTGCAATTAAAAAAAATTAAGCCACGAGTATTAGTAATACTAATTTTACCAATGTCACTTGTTATAAAATGTGGAAAAACAATTCTTGGTACCAAAAAACTTGAATGTACATCTATAATTTTAAAAAGAAAAAAAAATAGTATAGGTCTTCTGGACAGGTTCTTCTCTAATGAAACGTTTCGTCTCTCCTCCAAGAGACTTCTTCAGTCTGAGAGTTTCAGGCAAAATTCAGGCTTTATAAGCATGAATTTAAAAAGCCTGAATGAAAAAAAAAAGGCTTAAAAAGCCTGAATTTTGCCTGAAATTCTCAGACTGAAGAAGTCTCTTGGAGGAGAGACGAAACGTTTCATTAGAGAAGAACCCGTCCAGTAAAACCTATACAATTTTATTATTTTAGATTTTTTTTTTACCTGGATTACTGAGATGCATCAGGAGATATAATTTTAATTTAGGCAGATCAGCTGGTTACATTTTCATGACCCATATAAGCAGCTCGGCGTCCTGACGCGCCTTGTACGAATCACGGGACAGTTTTTATCCACAGTTGATTGTAATCTGTAAACATGGTCACGGCACTTGGCTCCTCCCATCATTGCAGTAAAAACGCGCCCTTCACGTAAGGAGACGACCGGAAGTAGAACACCCCCACCCACTCCCGCATGTGACGTTCACGGGGCACGCAGGGATCAAAGTTGGAAAAACTGCCGCTTAAAGTTCCTGCTCGACTTAAATATGAACAGAAAATCCTACCATGTATTTTCACATTAACTTAAGACAAAGTACTGCTCTTAAAAAGGTTAAGAAATAAAACTTAAAGCGATAAACTTCAACCGTCGGCGCATTTTTAAACTGCGTCATCTCGGCCTCGATGGACAGGAGGGATTATCAGGAAACAAAAGTATTTTCCTAAATAACGGCGTTTACACAATTTAAAGGTCTTTGTTACGAACATGCAGTCTGGTTTTTTTTATATCAGGTTACAAACAAAAAATTTAAACGTCTGTTTACTGTTACTGCTCGTTTGTAGCTTTGAATTAGAATTTGTTAAAAATTTTTGGACTGCTTGCCCGGCAAAACTCACCATCTTTGCTTTTCTCTTCCTGTCCCCGACGTTCAATGATCGGCTGTAGAAGACGGTGTGTGAAGGAAGAACCGCCGGGAGCTTTTATAAAGCCTTCTGGGGGCGGGGCTACAAGGCGGGCTTTTTCCCCCTCGGCGGGAGGAAGTAAAAAAAAAAAAACGCCTCAGTACTTCCGCTGGGTCTAGTTTTTGATAAGAAACTAACTTGAGGAAATCACATAGAACATATTATAGAGAAAAGTAAAAAGGTTTTAAACATTATGAGGTGTTTAGCAGGATTGACATGGGGTGCAAGTTTTGATTCCCTAAAAAAAAATATATGTATCACTAATTAGGTCAGGAATAGATTATGGGTGTGTGGTGTATGGATCAGCAGCCAAAACTAGGTTAAAAAAGTTAGACGTTATTCAAGCCAGCTGAGAATTTGTTTAGGGGCAGTTAGATCAACACCAATATGTGCGTTACAAGTAGAGTCAGGAGAAATGCCATTATGCATTAGAAGACAGCAGCTAATGGTCAATTATTGGATAAGTTTAAAAGGACATAATGCAGATCACCCGGTTAAGAAAGTATTAGAAAAGTGTTGGGAAAGAGGAAAGAAACAAATTGATAGTTTTGGGTGGGTTGGTGATGATAGAGCGAAAATTTTTAATGTATATAATAAGGAATTTAGTCCAACTGTATTGTGGCCTTTGAGACCTACATGGACTTGGCAATATGTTAATGTAGACAGAACACTAACACATATTAAGAAAAGGAACACGCTAGATATTTGCCAAGAATTTTATAATCAAACGCAGAATAAATATAATGACCACTTGCAAATTTATACGGATGGGTCGAAAGACCCCAAAAGTGAAGCAACCAGTATAGCCGTAGTGATTCCTGATTTAAAGATTAGTATTTCAAAAAGAGCATCTGATTATTTGAGTGTATTCACAGTAGAATTATGTGCTATTTTGGTAGCTTTAGAATGGGTGGAGCAAACTAATAGGAACTAGACATGGGTTTTTACGATGTAAAAACAAGTGTGCATTGCCTTGCAGCATGGCTTTGCCTGCAGCATTGGACCTGCAGAATGAAGTGTGACCAAGTTCAAATGTGTTTTCTAATTATTATCAGTCAAACACCAGCCAAGTCAGCAGGTGTTTGTAATTAGGGTAATTGTGTGACAATATAACAAACTGAAATTATGTAGTTTTACTGAAACAGTTTGTTCATAGCTGGGATTGCACCCTGATCTCCTGAATGAAATCCCTCAGTGTTCACCATGACACTAAAGGAGCTGTAGCAGAGGACAATCCCAGGGCTTGGATTGTATGTATGCAGAAAGAGTTTACCTTGTCAATACCATTATTGACACTAAACTGCATAATATTACAAAAATAGAGCAGTATTAAGACAATATTATAGTAAAACATTAAAATACAATCATATTAGTACTGTAAACACTGAACTACTGAGTTGAAATATTAAACTATGGTGCAGTACCAAGTTGAGTACAGCATGAGGCAGTATTGGACCAATAAAAGGCTCCATTGACTGCCATTATAATTCATTAAACATTAATATTTCGTAAACTATAAGTTTTACAGGCACCAAAAGACATAGCCATCATTTGGCACATGGGCTTTACAGATATAAATTACAATGGCAGCTCTATAACAAAGTATGCAGGAGAAGCATGCCAAAGTTGAGAGGACTTGGATGGGAAACGAATCACAATAGTGTGCATTGCATTGGCAACGCACACTGATAAAATAATAGTTTGTAGTGACTCTCTATCTGCGTTGATGAGTATCGGAAAGGGACGAACAAAAAAATCATCAAACTATTTTATATGAGATTATGGCGGTTCATCATAGGTTATGTGAACAAAATAAAAATGTTGTGTTATTCTGGACTCCTGCCCATGTAGGTATTATGGGGAATGAAAGAGCAGACAGGCTGGCTAAGGAGGAGACCAAAAAAGATGATATTGATATGCAAATAAAATTATCTAAATCTGAAGGCAAAAGTATAATCTGGAAAGAAAGCAAGAAGATATGGGAAGTTGGTTGGGAAAATGAAATAAAGGGAAGACATTTATTTAGGATTCAAAATACAGTCAATGTAGAAAGGATCAGAGGAATGAACAGGAGGGAGATAATTATAAATAGAGTAAGAATAGGGCATAGTTTCCTAAATGGAAATATTTTTAAGATGGGGAAGCACCTTACTGGTTTATGTAGATGGTGTGATGATGTAGAGACAGTAGAACATGTTTTGATTAAATGTGGGAAATATGCAAGCCAAAGAAGATTATTAAAAACGGAACTAGGTGTTAGTAGGGAATTGAAATTTGAGAAGGTGATCGAACAAYTGAATAATATTGAGGGGAAAAAGAAGATATTTCGTTTCTTAAAAAACACTGGGATCTTTAAGAGAATCTGAGGTGTAGTTGGTGGGAGTCAATAGAGGGCAGTAATGAAACATTAATGGATGCAAGCTGCCGTTAAAACCTAAAGAAGAAGAAGAAGCTTCCCCTGGGTCGCGCGTTGGTATTGACGCCATTTTGAATGTGGCATGTGGAGCGGTCGGTGAAGATGCCCCACTCGTGTGCAGCGTGGAATTGCACCAACAGGTTTACCGCACAAACCAGATCTGCTGGCATTAGCTTTCACAGGTAAGCCTGTAAAACTTACTGATGGGAAAATGAAGGTTTTTTGAAGCAATGAAGCTTGCTTAAGGGCATTAAGGATCTCTGCCTATTGATTTATTAATTGAATCATTTACTTTTGTAATGATCCGGGATATTTTGGGGTTAAAATACATCATAATTATTTTACCGTTTACTTAACTTTCCTGTTTTCTTTGTATTTAGCTACTCTGCAACTGTTCTGTTCCACATAAGTTCAACAATTTAGAAAAGGTTTACTCATTTTTTTATATTTTTACAATTTTAGGATGCATTATAGAACACACCTAAAATACTTAATTTTCTAAGAGTACAGTGTATGTTTACCTGCTGCACTACAAACTAGGAAAAATTACATGATTCAACAAATACAACCATAATGTGACAAGAGCAGACTAAATGCATGTCATTTTCAGCAAATAAACGTACAAATGACATCGTAAATTTTGAAAAGCTAGAATTTGCTGAATTTGTGGCTATAGTTCTATTCCTGTATACATGATACTGTGAATAATGCAGTAAGTCAGGCTCCTAACATCCAAATAATTTTTCCTATTTGACTAAATCAGCCCAAAGTAACTACTCTATTGTTATTTGCTCATCAAATATTTTTCATGCTATAGGTTTCCTAAACACAAAAAGCTGAGAAAGCAATGGGAAACCGCAGTCAGAAGGGAAGGGTTATCTGCTAGTTCGTCATCTGTGCTCTGCAGTGAACATTTCAGACCGGAGAACTTTGACAGAACCGGTCAGACAGTCAGGCTCAGAGCTGGAGCTGTTCCTTCAGTCTTCAGTTTCCCAGCTCATCTCCACAAGGTCAGTGTATCACTGTTCTGTAAGGATGCAATAATTCAATGCCACACTCTCCTTAAAAATACATAAATATATACTGTGTGTGTGTG
>NW_013952707.1:528295-529928 GCF_001266775.1 Austrofundulus limnaeus | reverse complement strand
TATATATATATATCAGTGAAGAAGAGTGAAGAGTCAGTGGTATATCCTGTATTACACTGTGACATATGTTCTATATTTTATTCTTCACTTTTAGCCTGTGGCTACCAGGACGACTCAGACGTCAAAGAAGGCACAGGAGACCCCGTCACTGGACTGTCCTCAGCTTGTCCGCGAGGCTAAACCCCTGCCTGAGCCCAATGTTGTGAGTAATAATTACTAGCTATGCCTCAAACAGCTGTGAGCATTATGACTCTGGTTATATTCACTCCACACACACATACATACTTACACATATACACATACACACACGCTAGGGTTGGGCAATATTGGCAAAAAAATTCATCACTATTAATTGTGGTATTTAGCCGATAACAATTAATTTAATGATTAATCCCCTGGAGTCCCTGGACACCCTCATGTCCTAGTCATATGACCTATTTAGTGGGAAAGATTTGCTCTTTGTAAAAAAAAAATCTGTTCCAAATTTTGTCAAAATTACAGTCTTCAGGCTATACATCAACTTTTAAAGTGTGTTGATAGATAAATAAATTAAAGAACCGAAGTCTAAATCTCCATTCAGTCTGGTGGCATTAATCGTATTAATTGTCAAGTGCCAAAAAATAATCCATTAATGTTTTTCTGATGATTAATTGCACACGAATATGATTATGCCCAACCCTAACACATGCACACCTCCCACTCTCTGTCAACATTTAAGACAGGCTCACATTGAACACATGTTTGTTTTGAATCTGCATTCTTCACACACAGACATACTGTGTTGATGGTTCAACTGAGGAGTGATCAGATTCAAAATGTGTAAACATGTGGGACAGTTGACAGACATTAAACTAGTAAAGATGTGATGAACTGTCAATGAGTGATGAAAGGTAAACATTTATAATGTTTTCCTTCTTGTTTGTACTAGGACCACTCCTATGCTCTGCCTTCATCCAATGAGGGTCTGAGGGCCAGACTCAGGGAAGCCTTGGCCAGGGTGGAGAGTCTGGAAAAAGAGAATAGGAATATGAAGGACAGAGAGAGGAGGGCAAAGAACACTCTGAGTTGTCTGCTGGAAGATCTCAGGTTAAAGAAACTCCTAAATGAAGAGTTGAAGGAGCAGCTCAATATATACTCAGGTAAAATAATTTGAATATAAGTGTAATACGTTCCCTTCTTTATTAAGACTTCATAATGACTTCAGTGGCCTACTTATTTGCTTGTGCTAATTGAATTTCAGATCATCAAACACCTCTGTCCAAGCAGAGTCACAGATACACCAAAAGACCAGAGGAAGTGTGCCATGACTGTCCACTTATGTGGTCCGAAGATGTACAGCTATCTGAGAGAGACCCCTAATATCACCCTCCCACATCCGCATACAGCTGGTGAAATAAGTATTGAACACAGCACCATTTTTCTCAGTATATATATTACTAGAGGTGCTAATGACATGAAATTTTCACCAGATGTCGGTAACAACCCAAGTGATCCATACATACAAAGAAATCAAACCATAAATGTCCAGAAATGAAGTTATTTGTAATAATGTGGAGTGGCACAGGGAAAAAGTATTGAACACACTTACTGAAATTTATCTAATACTTTGTACAAAAGCCTTTGTTGGCAATTA
>NW_013952707.1:525473-527216 GCF_001266775.1 Austrofundulus limnaeus | reverse complement strand
TAATTGCCAACAAAGGCTTTTGTACAAAGTATTAGATAAATTTCAGTAAGTGTGTTCAATACTTTTTCCCTGTGCCACTCCACATTATTACAAATAACTTCATTTCTGGACATTTATGGTTTGATTTCTTTGTACAGTATGTATGGACCACTTCGGTTGTTACCGACATCTGGTGAAAATTTCATGTCATTAGCACCTCTAGTAATATATTTACTGAGAAAAATGTTGACGTTTTCAATACTTATTTTACCCGCTGTATATGTAAACCATTTCAACAAGTATGTTTTTATTTTGTTTTCCTGGAGTCTTAGGGAAAAAGTAAGCATTTCCATTTCACATATTTCTTCTATTGTGGCTAACCAGTCCCTCAATGTCGGTGGGCTCCCACTAAGCCGCTTTCTTGTTATTGATTTCTTACTTGCTATTAGTAGTATTTTCAAAAGCTACTTATCCTGCGTGTTGAGTTCACTTGGTAAATTACCCAGATATATTGTTTTAAAGTTATGCTTTATTTCAAATCCAAGAATTTTTCTTATCTCTTTGGTAACCTTTGACCAATAGGAATAAATCAGTGGGCAGCCCCAGAAAATGTGGAAGTGGTCAACCATCACATTATTACATTGTCTCCAACAGTGCACTGATTCGGTCCTGCCGGTCTGAGAGAATGTTCTTTTGGGGGTTATAAAAAAATCAAAAACAAAAACAATATTCTTCCATGAAAATTCCCTCCAATGTCCTGAGCTTGTGGTAGTGGAGTTAATTTGGCATATGTTTAGCCACTCATCCTCCGTCAGCATTATTTTTGCCTCCCTTTCCCATGAAATTTTAATATATATTGTTGATGTTTTTTTAATGGCTTCTAAGCACCCATATATTCTGGACAGCCTCTTCTTATAGGATTTACCTTTATAAGCATCAATAAAGATATTAATGAGGTCTTGATCATCTTTTTCCACTGTTTTAATGTTCTTATTAAAGTAGTGCCTGAGCTGCAGGTATTTGAAAAAATCTTGTATGTCAAGGTCAAATTTTTCTCATAATTGTTGGAAACTATCCAGATCGGCACCAGATGAAATCACACAGTATGAAGTAATACCTTTCCTGGTTAGTTGTTTGAATTTTGAATCAAGTTGTGCTGGTACAATATCCCTATCATGTTCAATCCATCTTAATAACTGAGTTTTCCTCTCTAAGAGTGGGTTGCAAACCTCTTTGAGAGGGACTTTTGTGGAGACACACAACTCATCTGCATGCTTGCTCTTGAGATGTTTATCCCCCCAGTAGGGCTTGCAAGGGGATGTCGATTTGGCTTAATTCTAGATCTTTCCATTTTGCTTCATACCCCTCTTCACACCAGTGAACTGCAAATTGCAGTTTTGCTTCTTTGCAATAATTTTCCAAACATGGGAGAGACATTCCTCCTTTGTCCTTTGGTAGTTGTAGCGTTTTAGTATATTTGAGATTAAGTATCACCTTATCATTGAGTTTAGTATTTAAATCCGCTCTTATTGCAGCAATTTGCTGTAGAAGATTGGGGTCTTTGGTTTCAACATGCTTCTGCTCTAAAATGTTTAACTGTTTAGTCAAGTCACTAAATTGCACAGATTTCTCTTTTTTTCTTCCTTTTTTTTGATTAAGGTTTTTTTTTATTATTTTTCTAACAAAAACCACAAAAAAGAACAGACTTACACAAAACAAAACATACACCCCCAAAATCCCTCCCATCCCTCCCCACCTATACCG
>NW_013952707.1:522078-524806 GCF_001266775.1 Austrofundulus limnaeus | reverse complement strand
ATATATAAGTTAGGTTAGGTTAGATTATATACTCTAATAGTTGTGTTAGTTTGTATCACCGTGGTATTTAAAATTTGTGTTCAGACAATTAGTTGTAACTCATGAAATGAGTTCATATACAACCAAACTAACTAACTTCAGTAGATGAAGTCCACAAACCATCCCATGCAGCATATTTTACCTTTTTGCACCATCTCCTTTCTTTGACGCTGCAGTAGCATCGTTTCTGCAGCAAGGGGCGCCACGGGGTCAATTATTCTCCTCACTTTTTCACATTTAAACATTGACAAAACAAAACAAACTGAACTTACTTCAGCTGTCGTTGCTCCTCCATTTTGGTCATGATGTCGTTCAGGTTTTGGCTGAGCTGCAGAGGAGGAGCAGATGTTATCAACACATCCACAGATACTACAGTCAGATTGATTAATAATTGCTTACTTTGCTCATTTCTCTGTGGAACTTCTCCTGATGACCTGCCAGGCTCTGGAATGTGCTAACATAAACGCCAACACGACTAAACCGACACAAACACACTTTTACAGTTTGACCTGAGGGCTCAGCAGATTCACAGATTTACTTGTAGATTTTCAGGGGTCACACCTGTCCCACAGAGACGGGAGCTCATCCTGTAGCTCCACGTTCAGCTCCTCAAAGATTTTCTGAGCCCGGCCCAGCTCCTCCTCTGCCTGCACACACATCATTATAAGTATTGATGCACGGCACCAAATGTTCAGGAAAGACACTTGCAGCAAACAGAAAAATACTCTAAAACAACACAAACATAAAGGATTCATCTGAAACCAAAGATTATCAAGAGACAGGATCAGCAGAGGAGGCTCCACTTGGCCTAGAGCCAGGATTTATTTATTTATTTAAAGTACTAAACACATATTTCAACACTGCATCAGGAAAAATGCTAAATCAGAAAATGCTGAGTCATCAGTGACACTATTGTTTTCCTGTTTCTTTTTCTGCACATTTTTTGCAGTCTGGTTTTGACAGAAAATGTCATTTCTATGGTATTTATCTGTTGTAAAGTTATTATTATTGTTTTTAGTTTGGACTCCATAAAAACAAATGAAGAGTGGATAAAGACTTTTGCACAGGGCCTCTCAGTGCTGATTCTGGAGCACCTCCAGGTAAAATAATTGGTGTTAATTGGGGGAGTAAAGATGAGGAAATGAACCAGAGCGTCACCTGGTTGTAGGACAGGTTAGTCTGAGCCACCTGGTGGGCTGAAATCAAACCCTGAGCCCAGCTGGGAGCCGCCATCTCCAACAGAACTGCCGGCTGACCACACACCATGCAGGGAGGAGGACAAGAAGACAGGAGGGAGGAGGACAGGACAAGAAGACAGGAGGGAGGAGGACAGGACAAGAAGACAGGAGGGAGGAGGACAGGACAAGAAGACAGGAGGGAGGACAAGAAGACAGGAGGGAGGAGGACAGGACAAGAAGACAGGAGGGAGGAGGACAGGACAAGAAGACAGGAGGGAGGAGGATAGGACAAGAAGACAGGAGGGAGGAGCACAGGACAAGAAGACAGGAGGGAGGAGGACAGGACAAGAAGACAGGGGGGAGGAGGACAGGACAAGAAGACAGGAGGGAGGAGGACAGGACAAGAAGATAGAAGGGAGGAGGACAGGACAAGAAGAGGGGAGACAGGAGGAACAAGGCAGGTGCAGCAGAGACATGAAGAAGAAAGAAAGAATGACAAGACAAGGAGGAACAGAACAAAAAGAGGACGATAAAAGTGACAGAAAAAGGGGAGAAAGGATGAAGAGGAGGAGGAGGGACAGAAAAGGAGGAGAACAAGACAGGAAGAGAAGAGACGAGACAAAAGTACATAAAGACAGAAACAGGAGGACATGAGGAGAGCAGAAAAAAGAAAGCCAGGAGAGAAGTGGAGAAACAGGAGGAGGCATAGAGACAGGAGGGCAGGCAGAGGAGATACAGGAGGAAAGGGAGACGAGAAGAGAGGAGGAGAGGAGAGGAGGAACAAGGCAGAAGTGAAGAGACAGGAGGGGGATAGATGGAAAGAGGAGAGCCAGGAGGACAGGAGGAGAAGGGACAGTAGAGGGAAGAAGACACAAGAGGACAGGATGAACAGGAAAAGTAAGAGGAAGGACAGAATAAAGACAAAGTAGAAGAGAAGTGAAGAAACACAGAGCAAGACCAAAAACAAACAACAATTCAGAACAAACATGTTTATTAGAACGAAACAACTGAGAGAAAACAGTTTGAATTAGTTTAATAAAGGCTAATTAACAACAAAATGAAGTTCAGCTGCTCTTTACTGACTGATTTCAGGTGGTATGAAGAGAAAAGTTAATTAGCTGCAGAATAAAGTTAAACTGGAGATAAACATTAAACTGTTTTCTTTCTCTAAATGGCACTTTGTCTTCATACCACCTTAAGTCAAAACCATTTCTCAGCTTGTTCAAACCATGCCGGCCATGTTCACACACCGCAAACATTAATGTGGACACACACACACACACACACACACACACACACACACACACACACACACACACACACACACACACACACACAGAAGCAGGAAGTAGGGACCAAATGCAGGGTGACAAATGAACATCAGTCTGTCCAGATAAGCAGAGCTGACTGGCATGAAGGCAACACAGCACACATCCAGAGGCCACAACACACACTCACACACACATACATCACACACACACTCACACACACACACACACACACACACACAC
>NW_013952707.1:513822-515700 GCF_001266775.1 Austrofundulus limnaeus | reverse complement strand
CCCCACCCCCACCCCCCGCTTCCAAACACAAAGGAGTTGCTACGGTGTCTCTCAAGTGTCAAAAACCTTTGAAAATTCCAACTGCGAAGTAAAATTATCCCAGCTACAATGACAGACAACAAATATTACATTTATAGTATTACAACTAAAACCGTTTTTGACGCCGCCACCGCAGTTTGTCCTTCATGAGCCTTCGTAGACAAGATGGCGGTGCAAGATGGCGGCTGCCTGTAGTGACGACCCGCGACCATGGAGATATAAACAGCTTTTTATAAGGTAAAAATAATAAAACAAGGTCTTTGTCTGTAATGATTAGACATATTTTTTATTATTGTCATTAGTGATAATCTCAATTTCGGCTAAAAGAATTGACAAAATCCTACACACTGTGCCTTTAAAATTGGTTTGTAATATCAGTTAATATCGGAATTGAAAATTAAGTGTTGAACAATATCGGCATATTGATTATCGGGAAAAGGTCAATATCGAGCATTTCCACTCCCTATGATTATTTTCTGTGCTTTAGTTTTTGTTCTCCTGGATGTTATTTTTTTTTTGTAAAATCAAAATGTATATATATTTTTCTTATATTATTTTGGTATTTGATGCTACTTTGATCTGATGTACTCTTGAGTAAAACACTTATATGTATTAAATTACAACCGTCTGCAAACTTCTACTTCCTGTCCTGCAGAGCTGCAGTCGTGTGTCCCACAGAGACCATAACAGAAACATTTTCAACAGGAAGTGAAGCTGACCAGTAAGCTTTCAACTTTTTGAAAGATGGAATCAGATCTGTGGGAAGAACTGGAAGCTTTTTGCTTTTTACCTCCAGGTTAAAGTCCAACTCCTTCTCTATCATCTCCTTCAGGGTGCATGAAAGAATGAAGCATGAAAGAAGCATGCAGTTAAAGAAAGAGTCAGCAGCAGGAAGGAGAAAGCACATCAACCAGCAGAGAGGTCAGAGGAATTATCTCCTCCTTTGTCTCACCTCAGTCAGTGTGTCCATTTCCTCCTTTCCAAACCAGTCGGGTTCATACATGTCGGCCAAGCAGTCCTGCAGGCGCCGCGATGCATCGTGCATCACTGAAAACAGGGTCAGATCTGTTCAGTCTGAATGATTCAGACCCAGAAGATGTCCTGCAGGTTTAAATCAGACTCACTTTTCACCGCAGACAGGTAGGTCTTCAAGTCCTTCTGCAGTTTGGTGCCTTCGGTCTGAAACAGGAAACACAGGGAGTGAGGAAGAGGAGCAGCACTGCTGTGAAGATGATTCTGACCTGATGAAGGAAGCTGCTGCGAACCATCTGCTTGTTGAAGTTGGTCACCAGCTCCTCGAACGCAGCATCCCGAGTCTCATCAGCTTTACCCAGTTTCTGCAGGACCTGCAGGGGTGAGGACCAGTTCACTCATCTGATCATCTGATTGTCTGTCCATCCATCCATCTGTCCATCCATCCATCCATCCATCCATCCATCCATCCATCCATCCATCCATCCATCCATCCATCCATCCACCTGTCAATGCAGGGGTGAGGACCAGTTCACTCATCTGATCATCTGATTGTCTGTCCATCTGTCCATCCGTTCATCCATCCATCCATCCATCCATCCATCCATCCATCCATCCATCCATCCATCCATCCATCCATCCGTTCATCCATCCATCCATCCATCCATCCGTTCATCCATCCATCCATCCATCCATCCATTCATCCATCCATCCATCCATCCATCTGTCCATCCATCATCCATCTGTCCATCCGTTCATCCATCCATCCATCCATCCATCCATCCATCCATCCATCCGTTCATCCATCCATCCATCCATCCATCCGTTCATCCATCCATCCATCCATCCATCCGTTCATCCATCCAT
>NW_013952707.1:507098-512360 GCF_001266775.1 Austrofundulus limnaeus | reverse complement strand
CCTTCCTTCCTTCCTTCCTTCCTTCCTTCCTTCCTTCCTTCCTTCCACCCACACACACATCCTTCCACCATCTGTCCATCCATCTGTCCATCCATCCATCCATCTTTCCATCCTTCCACCCATCAACACATCCATCCTTTCTCTCATTATCTTCTATTCATCTGTTTTATCCATCCATACATTCCTTCATTCATCATCTCCTGTTTATTTGCTCGTTCTTCTGTTTTTCTCATCTATCCACCCATTTTTAATCCGTCCTTATGAGGACTCAGACACTACAATTTGTGAGTTCAGACCCAGGGGTCAGAATATCTGTTTATGTGGATGAATTTATTCTTTATCAGTCACAGAACATTAAACCCCAAAATTAGAACGAGACTAACCAAAGAAAACAAACAAACAAACACTGAGTTCTTCACAATAACTCTACAGAGATCCAGAAAATAGTCGAAACACAGAGAGGAAAAAAATACAACAGTAGCAATAAACGAACATTTAAAAAGTCTCAGCTGCATGCAGGAAGACTTTGACACAAGTCACTGAAGAGAAGAAGGGTGTTATTATTAGGACATGTTGGTATGTGAAGATCAAAGGTCAATATTCTGTGACCCAATGATACGTGGAACATGATCCTGGGTGAAAAAATTACTTTCAAACATTTTGGACTTGGACCAAATTGGAGTCACTTTTACAAATTCATGATAAATTTTATTATGTTCTGCATTCTATTTTTTTTACTTAATTAATAACTCTATTTAACTTTACTTCACCTATTCTCTTTTTAGAATAATATTTCATAATATTTCCACTGGAAATAAAACTTTCCACATTATTTTACTGATTTTCATGGTATTTTTTTAGCATCTTGTTCATTTCAGTCTGGACAGTTTTTCATTATTTTTTATTTAATTTTTAAGACTGGAAATATTCTGATCAAGTTTTATTTTCTAGATTGCTGTTTATTATTTATACTATTTTGTTTGAGTTTTTCAGTTAGTTTATTGCCAACTTTCTTCTTAATTTTTCTCATTAGTTTAATGACATTTTTATTTGCTGTTTTGAGGTTTCACATCAGCTTTTAAAATGTATTTATTTTGGTTGTTGTCCTTTTAAATGTAAATAATAACTAATGTAATGATAAATAATGTTTTCTATTATTTTTAGTTCTTGTGCAAAAGCTGTGGACACATTTGTTTTGTTGGTGAACGAGGTCAGCAGCTGATCTGATCAGATGAGTGACTGCAAGCACATGGACGAGCCTCCACCACCTGCCACCTTAATCCGGTGACGACGAGGCGACGAACGGGACTTCCCCTCTGCTGCCAGGATCCTTCCTCCAGCCAGGAAGAGATTTAGACAGAAAACAGCAAAATGGCCTTGACCTATTGATTCATGGGAATTATGCCAGCAGAAATTCATCATTTAAATCTAAATTTGCTCCAGGGAAACCCAACTGTTGCATCTGTTGCTGAGGAAGATAGTAAATTAAGCTTTGATTTGGTCCTCTAGCTGTATATTCTGGTCAACCTGTGTAATTCTGCTGCTACGTGATGACATCATAATAAAACTCTTCAGGACTTTCTGTTTAACTCTGTGAAATGTCTTAACGCCTCACAAAGACAGAAGAATAAACATATATCTGACCACCAGCCGTTGGTGTTCTTTTTCAGCACCCCCCACCCAGAAATACCCTGGAGCTCATTTACAGGCAGGCACAGGAGCATTTGGCTTCAGCGGGTAAATATAGATGCCACACCCACAGGACTGAGGCACACTGGGAGATGTGGAGGTCCAGGGAACAGGTGGTGAAGCCAAGCAGTCTGGATTTAAATGACTCGTCTTAGAAACCTCTGGAATCACACACTGTCTGTCAGGACACTGATCAGGCCTTTGACAGCTTCTTAATTGATTTTCATCTAACATCAAGGGAACAAACACAACAGGCTCTACTGTGTTGTTGTTCATACACTAAAAAAAACTTGAGTTCATCCTTCCAAACAGGAGCATACAGGTGTGTGTTCAAACAACAACAAAGTGGAAAGATAGAAATGACCTTAAAGAAGCAACTGTTGCTGCCATCCATCTAGAAAAGGCCAAAGGTCATCTCTAAAGTCAGTCACTCTACAGAGAGAAAGATTTCACAAGTGGGAAACATTTAAGACAAACACCAATCTTCCCAGGAATGACAGGAAATTTGCCCCGAAGGTCAGACTGTGCAGTTCTCAGAGAAAGATGTCTTAATAGTTCCACATACTCCATCCAAAGCCGAACAGTTGACGTGGTCACGTGGTTGTTCGGCATTTATTTCCACCTTTCATAGCCCCCTGAGACACACTGAGTCGAGCTCCTGGGAAACCCCTCCCACTGCGGGGTACATCACTGCACGAGGTTACTTTCTGCTGCAGTCTACACTCAGGGAATAAACAAACAAAAAAAAAAAACTCAGATCCCCCGTTTTTTGTCCACAAATCTGTCGCGGTTAAATCTCTACACTTTTCTGTAGATGGATTCCTCCGTGCACATGGTTTATGAGTTTTTGGCCGTTTACAAATGCCTGCTTCCAAGTAGAGCAGTCACATTCTGGAAGTGAGTAGTTGAAGAAAAATCCAAGCCAATCACACAGTAAGTTCTTATGTGGAGGGGGATAAAAACTTTGACAAACAGGCAGCAGATTCAAAGCTATGAACAGAATGATGCAATTTACGCCATGCATCTAGGACAGTGAGAGCTGATGTCGGCAGTTCAGATGGTGCATGCAGAGGCTTTTAATGTCTTAAAATAAGCTTATGTTGCTTTAAAAACCGTATTGACCATAAACTACATCTCCCATAATGCATGTTGATTGTTTTACCTGCATAATGGCAGCATCCCACCAATAGGTGGAGGTGTATAGGGGTTCAAATGTAGGTGGCAGACGATGAAATTTGCTGTCTAAAATCTCCAGGGTGGCTACTTTTGCTGCAGACCCGTTCAACTGGGACATGGGAATTTCCCACTTACAAGTGGTAAATTTAAACTAGAACGCTCCAGGGGGAATTCCCTGTTGGAAAGTGGGAGCAACTCCGACTAGATGGCGACTACTCACCACAAATCCACAGTGAGTTAAACTCTCTTACTTTTACTTTTATAAGTATTTCTGTATTATTTATTTCCCATGTAGTCAGTCATGCATGTGGTACTTTTCAGTGTTTCAAAGAGGATGCATCAAACACTGTTCTTATGCAAGAAATACCACATAGAGCTCGGTTACTGTTTGTTAGCAGTGCTCAGCCATAGTAATACAAAGAGGAACATGATGTGGTAGTCAAAGTAAAACATGAAATGTCAAAGTTAATTACAACTGGCCCTTTGAGGGAAACCATAAGGCTCATGTGGTCCCTAGTGAAAATGAGCATGACAACCCTAGTTTAATGGGACTACAACATTTCTAGAACAAAACCATACCAAAGAGCAGATGCTTACCCATAATACAATGCATCAAACACTTCGTACCATCTGTCATCACAGTGTTGTGACTTGGACAGCAAGGTGCTAAACCTGACCATGAGTGTGACCACCTCTGAAAAAGCAAAGCCACTATAAAACCAAAACCTCTTCTCTAAAGGTCAAAAGGTTTATTATTTATTATTGTTATTTAATTAAGTGAAAGCCATTTCACACGTTTAGCCATACTTTACATTTTTGCAGTCACAGGGGTGATATGTCATACACTTTGAACAGAGTCGGTCTTTTCAATATGAGGCCCTTCCTTCTGCATAAACAACGCTTGCTTTACATTCTGTCTGGTGTTAAAGGTACCGCCCCCAGGGTGTGACCAGGAAGTCAGATTTACACGTGACTCCAATTCTGATCATGTTTTTTTTTCACAAAATTACAAGTGTGGCGTCTGACACTGAGTGACAAAAACAGATTTTATATGATTCTATCCTAACACTGTTTTAGGAGAAACATCTTTGATAAATGCTCCTTGACTCTGATCATGTTCCTTCATTTCCTGTGCATGCTTTGCATGTAAATAAAATGGCCCCGTCCGTGTAATATATTTTTAAACTTTTAGTTTAAAGATTATAGAAACTGAACATCCTACAGTATATTTACAGTCTTTATTTTACAGTTAAAGTATATGTTTATTAAATAAAGTCTAATGTTACAAGTTAATCGGGGATCCCTTTATGGTTTATCATGAATAAAACCCCTTTAATCTCCTTATTTGTACCATAACACATCACCCTCCAAAAGTCAATGCATTTAAACACAGCATTGTTATAAAGAAGCAAATCGTCTGAATTTGGTCAGATTTCAGGGGGAAAATCTAATTCTGAATTTTATCAGAAAGTAAGCACCATGATCACAACTCACTCTGAGATGAGCAAAAACTTCAGCTTTTTAATCTTTGTGCTCCCTTTCAAGCTCACATTCAACAAACACTTGTTTATATGATGCAGACTGTTGGATGAGTTCCCCAACAGGTTCTGACTGGCAGCAGTCTGAGGTGATTAACGGGTCAAACCCCTGCAGCTTCAGCACCCAGCCGGATTAAAACAGACAACAATAACTCACTGCAGGTTGGTTTCACTTGAACAATTCATTTTCTCTTTGTCTTCCTTTAAGATGTATATCTATAAAGTACTGGAACCTCATTTACTCATGTTTATGTATTTTGTTTTAAAGAATACTTTAAGTTTATGTAGGCTAAGTGTTGGGTGTCCAAGACAAGGTTGATAAATCTACTAAATATTTAGATTTTCTAATAAATTGAGGCCTTTTAAATACTGATTATTTAAAAATATTTACGTAGTCTCATACCCAGTATGAACAAGATAACCTGTCTGAGACCCAAAGAACCTGCCTCAGACCCAGAATAAAGTGGAGAACCTGCCTCAGAACCAGTGTAAACTGGAGAACCTGCTGCTGTTTGACAAGATAAAGTTAGACAGATCCAGTTTCAGAGCAGGACGCCGTGTCCCGGTTCTGGGTCAGCATCCTACCTTCTCCTGGGCTCTGCTGAGTCTCTTCTGGACGTTCAGGGCCAGTTTCCCAGCTGTGACCCCTTTCCCCATCTCGGCCATGTCGCTCTGCGTGGAGTCAGGACCCGGCAGAGGGAGAACCGTGTCTGAGGCAGAACCTCTTCAGTGCGCAAAACCGCTCCGGTGAGCGAGTCCGTAAGGTCGTGCGTAATTCTAATCCTGGTGACAGTTTCTTAAAGGAGCAGCGCGTAGTGTGTGTGTGTGTGTGTGTGTGTGTGTGTGTGTGTGTGTGTGT
>NW_013952707.1:497105-506008 GCF_001266775.1 Austrofundulus limnaeus | reverse complement strand
TATATATACACAGTATGTATATGTGTGTGTGTGTGTACGAAATTTTAAATCAATAAATCATATTTACAAGTTCACAATAGTTTTACCATTACCATTACGTCCTCTTTCAAATCCAATCATGTTTTTGCCAAGCTCCACCCTCAGCCAAGCTCTCCCAATCACAGTTAGGACAAAGTCTTTGGAGGACCGACACTGTCATAATTAGAAATAAAGCAGAGATTTATAAATAGACTAATAAATAAATCAATACACTTAAATGAGTTGCATTCGGGATAAGTGTGTAGATGCGTGTAAGAGAGGTGTGTGTTCTTGTATTCAGGAAGGGTGAAGAACATACTATAAGGCAGCATTTATCTGCTCTTCACTGGAGCAACACGTATCATACGGTGCTTATCTCAGCTGCTCAGTATTTACCATTACTCATCTTATACTAACCTGTGGTTTCTCTGTGTCCTAGAAGATCCTGTTCCTCTCCGAGACCCGTCTGCCGACCTGCCTGTTCCCTCTGGGTTACAAGCTCACTCACCTGCCTCCTGTAACACTGCCTGCTTCCTGTAAGACGCTGCCTGCCTCCTGTAAGACACTGCCTGCCTCCTGTAAGACACTGCCTGCCTCCTGTAAGACACTGCCTGCCTCCTGTAAGACGCTGCCTGCCTCCTGTAAGACGCTGCCTGCCTCCTGTAAGACACTGCCTGCCTCCTGTAAGACACTGCCTGCCTCTGCCCTCCTGAAAAACACTCAGCTGTTCAGGTCCTCTGTCTGCAAGTCACTCGCTCCTGGAACCCCTGTGGATAACTTACCTGTGGACACTTCCCCTCCATGTTCCGTCTCCCTCTGGATCAAGTAAGAACCTCCCTTTTACAAAGCTGAACTCTCATCAGATCATTACCTACACTCACTCGTTCCTCTCCTCTGCAGATCTGGAACCTCATTTGACCATCACTATAAATAAAGACCTTTTTGTAAAACTTGTCTTTGAGTCTGTTTGCTCAGTTTTGCTCGCCTTTCACATCCAACTTATATTATGACACCAAAGTCCTTTTCTGTTATTTTTAATTTACTTAGTAATTTAGTTTCAAGTACACCTCTGGCAGGAAGTGTTTGTGTGTATTTAGGTGTGTTCAGGAGAGGGCTATTTGGTGTTCAGGTATCAGCAGAGGTTCACTCAAATGCCACAATGAGAATGATCAGATTTCAAGAGAAGTGCTCTTTGTTGGCAGGAGAGATGCGTTCACATGTCGGCAGTGGTGCGTTTAAGTGTTTAGGGGAGCTGCGTTCAGGTGTCGTGTGATGTATTCAGATGTCAGAGATGCGTTCAGTTTCTGCTTACACCTTTTTCATTAGGAAAAAAAAATCTATGACACAAACAAGACAAAAACAAGTTTCTACATAATTTAATTTTCAAAATAAATATTTGTGTTTTTACTAAGAATAACAAAAACAATAACGGTTAATAAAATAAACTTTTTTGATCCTCAGTAAACAAACTTAAATACATACGCTATTATTCAAAGTGTTTACAATAAAATAGGAAGTTAGAATTTACAAACATTGCTGTCCCTCAACACCAAACTATTAAATCTAAGCAGGTATTTCACTAATAAACAGCTTTAGTATAAATCTATTTACCCTCAAATACATTTATACAGATATATTCTCTTTTTACATAAATTCTCTCACTTTCAAACTTTATCTGATATAAAAATATTTTAAATCAACAAGTTCAGCCTTTTCTAACTGTTTGACAATGACTAATAAATAAAGCTTGTTGGTTCTGTTAGTTACCAGCAAATGTGGTGTAAATTTGTGAGAAAATACATCCTAAAAACACCTTAAATGTGTTCAGGGAAATTCAGCTTTACCTTAAAACCTGCTTTAACATGAGGAGATTTGAAGGTATTTTTAGTGTCTGAAATATTGTCTCTGGTTTTGTTTCTCCTCAGCATAAACTTAAACTCTTCCATCTAGGAAGTCTATTGTGGTCCCCATGAAATTGTACAGGTCTGGATTTTGGGGTTCAGGTTCATGTTTGGGCCCCATCTCCTCTCACGTGTCGCCTTGAGCCACGCCCAGTGGGTGGAGGTGTCTTGAGTGCAACAACTTCCTGCCCAGCCAATGTAGAGCCCGGGGGTACCAGTGCACCCCGCCCCCTTGACCCCAGGTGCTCCCGGTCAAGCTGTACATCAGCCGAAGGGGGGTGAAGGCCCAGTGAGCCAGCTGGTGCTGGTCCACCATGGCGTAACAGGATGCCGCCACCCCGTCCACCACGATGGTCCCCTGCTGGGTCAGTGGGGCAAACAGCCCCGTCTTCACCGCCACGCTGACCCGGCTGATCCGAGACAGTCGCCCGGTTTTACCGCCTGACACCAGCATGCACTGACCCAGTTGAGCAGCGCTGGCGTACGTCGTCCTGAGGGTGCCGGGGACTGGCTCCGCACCCTCTGAACAGTTCCCCTCAGATACAAAGACGAGATGGGCAGCGGTGAGCGAGATCTGGGACCCAGCTTGGGTCCGCAGAGTGAAAAACAGTCCGTGGGCTGTCGGGTCTTGGTCCAGGAAGGTCAGGACTTCGCTGAACACCAGGTCCCCGTCCAATGAGGCCAGCACCCTCTCGCCGGGCTGCAGGTCGCCGATGGACTTCCGAGCGCCACTTTCCAACAGTGCTGAGGCGTTGCCATGGAAACAGCCTCCAGACTTCGCCGCCACTGAGTGATCTGATGAGGAGACAGAGATGTTCAAAACTTCCAGACATGAACAATAAATCTTACAGTTTAGCGGATCTTTTTATGTTTTTGGACAATGAAACATTGAGTTTATTCCAATAATTTTATTTATCTGGATATTAAATACAGGGTTTAGACAATAAAACTGAAACACTTGTCATTTTAGTGTGGGAGGCTTCATGGCTAAATTGCACCAGCCTGGTGGCCAATCTTCATTAACTGCACATTGCACCAGTAAGAGCAGAGTGTGAAGGTTCAATTACCAGGGTAAGAGCACAGTTTGGCTCTAAATATAACAATGCACACAACATTATGGGTGACATGCCAGAGTTCAAAAGAGGACAAATTGTTGGTGCACATCTTGCTGGAGCATCTGTGACCAAGACAGCAAGTCTTTGTGATGTATCAAGAGCCACTGTATCCAGGGTAATGTCAGCATACCACCAAGAAGGACCAACCACATCCAACAGGATTAACTGTGGACGCAAGAGGAAGCTGTCTGAAAGGGATGTTCAGGTGCTAACCTGGATTGTATCCAAAAAACATAAAACCACGGCTGCCCAAATCACGGCAGAATTAAATGTGCACCTCAATTCTCGTTTCCACCAGAACTGTCTGTCAGGAGCTCCACAGGGTCAATATACACGGCCGGGTTGCTATAGCCATACCTTTGGTCACTCGTGCCAAACGCTGGTTTCAATGATGCAAGGAGCACAAATCTTGGGCTGTGGACAATGTGAAACATGTATTGTTCTCTGATGAGTCCACCTTTACTGATGTCCCCCCATCCGGAAGAGTTATGGTGTGTAGAAGCCCCAAAGAAGCGTACCACCCAGACGGTTGCATGCCCAGAGTGAAGCATGAGGGTGGATCAGTGATGGTTTGGGCTGCCATATCATGGCATTCCCTTGGCCCAACACTTGTGCTAGATGGGCGCGTCACTGCCAAGGACTACTGAACCATTCTGGAGGACCATGTGCATCCAATGGTTCAAACATTGTATCCTGAAGGCGGTGTCATGTATCAGGATGACAATGCACCAGTACACACAGCAAGACTGGTGAAAGATTGGTTTCATGAACATGAAGGTGAAGCTGAACATCTCCCATGGCCTGCACAGTCACCAGATCTAAATATTATGGAGCCACTTAGGGGTGTTTTGGAGGAGTGAGTCAGGAAACGTTTTCTTCCACCTGCATCACGTAGTGATCTGGCCACTAACCTGCAAGAAGAATGGCTTAAAATCCCTCTGACCACTGTGCAGGACTTGTTTATATGTCATTTACAAGATGAATTGATGCTGTATTGGCCGCAAAAGGAGGCCCTACACCATACTGAAATTATTGTGGTCTAAACCAGACGTTTCAGTTTCATTGTCCAACCCCTGTGTTTCTTTTGTTAGATTCTAATACATAGTTGTGTATTTGCTGTATAAACTGTTTGTCACATGTGTTTGAGTGTGTTGCTCCAACTATCTCAGGTCACTTCACAGAACAAAGTAACCCCGGATGAGTGGTGGTCAGAATAAAAAAACTGGAGGAAGATAAAGACCAGGTGATGAATCACCTGAAGGAGGAAGAAACAGATCCAACCAGAGGGTTAATAATAGAACAGGAAGTTACCAGTTTCAATCAGATTCTTCTTTAATCAAAATTTTAATCAGACAGGTTCTGTTTAATCAGGTCCTATAAACAGCAGAACTCTGGTCCAGTCATCAGAAACACATATTAATACATTAGTGGCTCACCAAAACATCTCTTCTTTTACAGTTTCAGCAGATAATCTCAAACGTACAGGATCTTCTATCAGATCCAATCACTGGTCGCTTTCAATCAAATGTGGAGATTTTATCGTATTACACAAATCCATTCATGTCCTGAAACCACAACTGCAAAGTGGTGGAAAATTTCCAGAATACTTTTTAGGAACTTCCCATCAGACGTTAACCTGGAGAATCCTGAAAATTTTCCAAATAACTGGGAATTAACTTGAACCAAATGACGAGTAAACTCAGCATGTTGTTTATTCAGAGGTGGATAATGAGTTTGATCCAAAAAGTAACCAATTTAATGACCCAATTCACATGACTGAGTTACAACCACACAACTTAAGAGATATCAATGGGTTTGGACCATTTTCACATCCTTCTTGTTTGCTGTTTCTCCAGGGGTCGCCCCAGTGAGCCAATGAAGATTTGGCTACAGTTTTTACGCCAGGTGCCCTCCCTGATGCAAGAACACGACCACGTCTTGCTCCAGCATGTTTATTATTGCTAACATTTTTATGAAATTTCCCTTTGGGTTTAATAAAGTATATTTGAATTGATTTTAACTGAAGTGTTTTCTTCATAGGATTATTTTATTACTCTTAGCTATGTCCAAACTTAAGACCTGTCCAACTTGGGTGTCTCACCTGAAGACAATGTTCATGCTGTTCACAGGTGACAAGACTATTGGATTATCAACAATAACTTATTGATGTTTATTTCATAAAACAATCACGTAAAACAGCTAGATGTTTTAAAAGGAAAATATATTGGTTACAACTAATGATGATCTAAACTTATTGACTTCTAATCATTTTCAAGACTTAATCAAATAATTATGACTTTAACTAGTTGATGAATTAACTTTTATACAATGTGAATACTGTTTATACAGGCTCCAGATGCAGCTAATTGCAGTGATCTGTGTCTAAACTGTAGCTGAGATGAAAAAGTACACGGCAGAATTCATGTAGACATTTTGCTCCATGCAAATATTACAACTGGGGGAAATACCAACTTGCAATAATTAATAATTTGTACTAAATTGTAATGATTCAGTCTGTGCAGCAGACTTACAGACTCTGTAACAAAAACTGCTGCAAAAGTTAACGTTTACTAGCTAATTCAATAACTAACAGTGATTACATCAGCTTTACAAACTGTAACATCATTAGCTTCAGTTCTGGTCAGATCATATTCACAGTGAAGTAAATTAAATCAAATCTGTTTACCTGTAAAATAACATGTTTTCTCTTGTGTTGGTTCATTCATGACACACACAGCTTTTTGTGCATTCTAAAGCTTATACACATTCTAATATATTGTTATTATGTTACATACATTTTATTATTATTTATTTTTTAAAACAGTCACTCCTTACTCAGAAATCTAGTTGTCTTATATATCTCTACAATTTGAACCTGATGCCCTAAACCTAATGCAACTATAAAGGATAAATACTTAAAAAATCACCAAAGCTTTTCTCAAACAGAACTAACAAACAAATATAGTGCAGAATATTTTATATAAATAGTTGTTTCATGTTTTTTTTTTTGGACTGGTTAGAAATCTCTTCCTTTCATACCACTCCACTTTATTCTCCTGTCTGAGCTGCTGTCAGAATGAGAGGCAGGAGGCTCTGCTAGGCAGAGTGAGACATAGGTTCATGCTGCCTCTTGATTCATTTGCATACTAAACAGTGATTGGTTGTTTACTTGGAGGGACCGGCCTGATCCACAGCACACAGATGAGAGAAAACGTTTCCATTTATTTTCAGACTTGATTTGAGGCAAGGCATTCATTAGAAGAGGCACTGCCCCCTGCTGCCTCATCACTGTCTCCAAACAGCACAGCTGGTCTCACTACTCACCAGAAAAACCTTCATTTGACCTTTGCTGCCATCCTTTTGTCACAAATCTCTCCTAAGAGGTTCCTCCATTCACAACATCCTGCCTGGACTCCCTTCAACACACTCCTCGTTTTCCTGGACAGTCGACCTGAAGTATTTGAAGTCCTGCACCTTTGTGAGCTGTGTTTCAGCCTCGCTGTTCCACCTGTTCCCCTATCATTCACACACATCCTCACTGATTTCCATCCTTCTTCTTTCAAGTGCACACCTCCACCTCTTCTCACCACAGAATACATAATCTGCAGACATCATAGTCCACAGGGATTCTTGCCTGACCTAATCTGTTAAATAAGATTTCTCCATTCGAAAAAAAAGAAATGCCCATATTATTATTATTATTATTATTATTATTATTATTATTATTGGCATTTGTTTTTTGTGATATTTCTTGTTCAATTTCTTGTTAATCAGAGGTAATCTTCTGTTTTTCCCCCTTCTTTATCTGCATCAGCTCTGCAACTTTGTTGCCCCCTGGTGTTAAAACTCCCCCAAACAGGCACCTTTAAAATCTGTCAATGAAAAAAACCAACGTTTGGAGGATTTATTCTAAACTTGACTGCATCTTTTGTTTTTTATTTTGGTTTGGTTTCAAAGAATTTTTGATACGGGGATATGCAGTCTGGTCCTTAGGGTCCACTATCCTAAATGTTTTTACAGATCCCAACACACCTGATTTGAATGAAAGTGATTATTAGGCTTCTGCAGTACATGAAGAGGCAACAGAATCACTGAATCATGTGTGTTGGAACAGGGAAATAACTAAAACATGCAGGATAGGACCAGAATTTGTACACCCCGTTATAAGAAAATAATAGAGAAAAGAAAAGAAAAGGAAAAAAAAAACAGAAATAAAAAAAATACCAACTTGATTGGTTTCCTTTTTGATCAGGTCAAGGACTGGGCCCTCGCCACCCGATCTGGGGGTGATAGGAGAGACAGGAAGCGAGAAATGGGAGAAAGAAAAGGGAAATCTGGGTTACCACTGAGTAACACAAAAATAATAAAGTGTCACTAGTGATGTAAGTGTGTTTTATTAACAAGACCATGAGACTTTCTGCACTTGTGTGTGTTTTCTTGATGTTCCGTTAGCTGAACGTTCTATCAGCAAGCTTCCATGTTACACCATGCTGAGTCAGCAGAAAGGAAACTGACTGGACTCAACCTGGTTCAAGGTGGCCACCACATCAACATTAGCTGCAGTCAATTTCACATATTCTGAGCTAAAACGAGTTAGAGCTGAAAGTCATCCCAACACATACTTTGAGACTTCACAGAGTATTGTGTACATAACTTTATTACCCAGGTTTAACCAAAAAACAATTCCATCTCCATCACTTCATGAGATGATCTTAGTCTAAAACTTGGGCATTAAAGGTAGTGGGCGATATGTATTCCTTAAAGGAATGCTAGACCTTTCAATTTTTATTTTCTCTATATGTAAAACCTCAAAACTTAACTCATGGTTATTTGTGAAAGCAGAATCACAGATTTATATTACAGACTAGAGAACAGCTTATAATTTAGACTCATCTGAACGAAACAGGGAGTGAGAGGACAGCCAACATGCTGGGAAAAAAGCACAAATGTTTGAAAGTAGAAAATGCTGAAGCAAGTTGTGTGGGTTTTATTTGTATAAAACCCTTAGTTTTTTTTAATGAAAAATGAGCCATGGTTGGAAAACATTTGAGTTATTTTTTTCAACAAAATCCTGTTGAGCTAGCTGAAACTTGAAAAGCACCTTCAAGCTAAATTAAAAACTTTTTTTTGCTCAAACCCATAGTTAGTATAAGTACCGAATGACTTCATTCATTCAAAGAAGCTGAAACTGAGTGGTTAATGTAAACAATTAACTAATGCCAAAGTTAAAATGAGCAGAAACAGATGCAAAACAGAGGCTAAAATTCGCAAAGAAATTTTTTTTGTGAAACTCTAGCTAAATTTAGCAATACTGTATTTAAAACCCAAAGAAAGCAAAATGGTATGATAACAAAAGCTGAAAGAGCAAAGCTGTCTCTAAAAACTAAAACATATGGAAGCTTCGCTAAAAGAAAAAAAGTTGCAGCTAAAAGCCAAAAACGTTAAACTCCAGCCCAAAACTAAATGATGTAAAATGTTAGCTAAAATAAGAAAGACTGTAGATAAAAGCTAAAAAAGCTAAACTGTAGCTAGAATCTAAAAGATTCAGTATGTTAGCTAAAAGAAGAAAAATGCAGCTAAAAGTTAAAAAGATAAAACTGCAGCTAAAAACAAAAAGTAAAGAATGTTAGCTTGAAGTAGCAGAATGGTAGTTCAAAATAGCACAATAGTACTTCTCATATGATTTCCACTGCCTTATGCATCGCAAAGAAAACCATACTCTTAAATTGGAAAAATAAAAATGATCTTAGCATTAATCAGTATAGAAATCTTTTAGATCATTATAGTCTTAAAAAAGCCTCTGCCACCACATCAGATAAGTCTGTTTGGGCTCCTTTGATTAGTTTCATCTCATGGTGAGGGCGGGGAG
>NW_013952707.1:492669-494481 GCF_001266775.1 Austrofundulus limnaeus | reverse complement strand
AAAAAAAAAAAAAAAAAAAAAAAAAAAAAAAAAAAAAAAAAAAAAATAGCACAATAGTCCCTAAAAGTTAAAAAAGGTAGATAAGAGCTAAAAATAGAAGATTAGCTAGGCTAAAAGGAACAAAATGTAGCTGAAAGCTAAAAGTAGCAAATCCTCAGTTAAAAAAAAATAAAAGTTTCAGAACATTAAGTAGTAGAAATCTAAATAAAATGCTAATAAAATCGTAGCTGGAAGCTAAAAGTAGTAAGAGAGACAGAGCCTTTAGCTGAAGCAGATTTCAGTATTATTGAAGAAACTAGACATTTCGTTGTATTTCTACGATAAATTTTATAAGTAAATAACATAATAGTTTTATTAGTAAATAGAAAACATTTTAAGTATAAAAGATAGAAAAATAGGAAGTCCCATCTCTTGAATAAGCTGAATGTTTTGATATATGAACGGCTAAAATAGCGTACAGTGGTTTGCAAAAAAATGTATAGAAGAAAGTATAAATAGAAAAACAATTTGCTGACTCAGCATTCGCATTATTGAACACTCTTGGCATGATTTCTTGAAAACTGTGGCTAGTATTTAACATTAAGCTAAGCTTCCATGAGTGAGCTGATCTGCTGGAAATGCATTTTAAAATTTCAAAGCTTTTGTTGACAGAGCTCCTCACTCTATCTCTAAGGCATATGGACAGATCAGTTTCAAATCATTCTCTCCAAACAGAACAAAACAAAATTAAACATTGTCAAACAAATGACTGTTCAATGTTTTCAGAATAATAATAGCATCTAGTAAAATAGTATTGAATATTCTGGAGAGGAGATGTATTGGAATATTCTGTTGCTATTTGTCATAGATTTCCAGGACAAAAAGTGGCAGATTTGACTCAAAGTACTAATACAAAGAAGAACCTTGCCAACATGAACCATATAAGACCACACATCATCAATGAGAGATGAAGGTTTGTGTTTAATATTAAATTATTTTATCTTACTTTTTTTAATAACCTAAAATGAAAATTTTGAGTTGTTTTATTGCCATAACCAAAAATATGACACAAATTAATTTCTTTTTTGTGTAAATTTGAAGGAACCTGAACCGTGCTGGTTCTCTCACCTGACTTGACGCTGCAGTGAATGTGGGCTTTGGACTCATAGTAGACCCAGTCAAAGCCGGCCTCCACCGCCAGACGTGCCAGCATGGCGTATTTGTTTCTGTCCCGGTCTGAGGTTGTGATGTCCACCGCCCGGCCCTCATAGTGCAGTGACTCCTCTGAGTGATGACCATCCTCATCCCAGCCTTCGGTGACCCTCAGCCGAACCCCGGGCCAGTGGTTCATCACAGAGATGGCCAGAGAGTTCAGCTTGTCTTTGCAACGCTGCAGCAGAGAAGCCACAATTTGATTTAAATGGAATCAGTGGATAAACATATTGTTTTGAATTTTACAGTGTAACTGTCAGGTTTAAGTTAACCCTCTAAAATGAACCCTTTAACTTAATCTTCACAAACCACAAACAAGAATTTAAATTTTTCTGAAAATAATTAAAAAGTCATGCTAAAAAAACAAACAAAAAACACTAAAGTTATGTCTATTTTTCAAATTTTTTATCCTTTTGAAAAACAGACATAATTTAAAACAATTAGGACAACTTAGAAAGCAACATGTATTTAACATACAACCAATCTGAAAAAGTTGTGTGAAATGTAAATAAAAACAGAATACAATCACTTACAAATCTCATCACTGTATTTAATTACATGTCATATCAATATCAAACATATCAAATGTTTAAACTAAGAAACTAACATTTTTATAAAAAT
>NW_013952707.1:484626-491612 GCF_001266775.1 Austrofundulus limnaeus | reverse complement strand
GTGTGTGGGTGTGTGTGTGTGTGTGTGTGTGTGTCGCTGTGAAGGAGGCTAAGCTAAGAAGCTAACCGAAAATTTCATGCGCTGTAAACAGCACTACTGAGAGGAGAAATATACCGAGCCAAACGAGACGGCTGTAAATGAGAGCTGCTGCTTTGTCAGACAAATTTAATTTAATTTGGAAGCCTTATCAACACAGACTGGCTTCATTCACTTCCTCCACTACCATTGCTAACTAACTAGCAGACACTGTGTAGAAAATTGATGTCGTTCAAAACTCCACCTTCTGTTTGCTGACTGGCCCAGGTAAAATAAACTACAAGCAGACACTGCGCAGAAAATCGACGTTCTGTTCTCTGATTGGTTTGGCTAAAATTCTGCCAGCGAAATCCTTCTCTATGGGAGAAATGCCAGATGGAGCAGGGAAGTGAAACTAGAATTGAGCGAAACTGCGTAGGAAGGCAAGGGCCAGGCTAGGTGCACCTGTTACAGAGGAGCTTATGTAATGGACTCGTCTTCTCCAGAGTCTTCACTCTGCCTCTTCAAAGGTGGACATGGAGGAAATGCTGTCCTTTGCTGAGTCCCCTAATGATTTGCCAGAATCTGTTTGCATGGGTTTTCTCCGAGTACTTCAGTTTCCCCCACACCCCTAAAACCCCTAAAACGTCCCAGGCCTCCCTTAAAAAAGAGATCTGCCATCTCAATGGGATTTGCCTGATTAAACGATGATTAAACAACGATAAAATAAAACCTCCTCAGCCTCACGATAGTCCTTTTTTTCTGCTTGGTCTTCAGAGGAGTCTGATGCTTTTTGCTCTCTCTCCCGAACCTGTCCTTCCTTTCCTGCTTTGCAGCTTTTTCAAGCCTTTCTTCTACCTATCATCTGAAAACAAAAGGAATTATGAATTTAGTCAACTGGTCTCTGAACGCAATTGACACTAGTTTTTCCCCATTGAGATTGGAACAAGGGGAACATAGCTGTCCCAGTGGAATGGGTGCTGCTGGTTGGGTCACTGGTTCTTGGGGCTGGAACCTGATCTGTTTGGCACTGCTTTCCATTGAAGACATGGAAGTTTTGCACATATTTGGATTTATGATAGTTGGATTCCTGCTGATCGGCTGTGGCGGAGTTCTGGCTTTTAGGAAAATGAAAGCGTTCTTGACAGCAGTCCGGCCCTGTCAAAAGCTGTCAGGAATCATGGATGGAATCTCCTGTGCACAGACTCAGATGCTGGGGAATATAAGTCACAAACTGGATGTGATTCTGACAAGAACCACAGCTTGCAGTGTGCCCATGAGATGCAGGATTACACCTGGGTGAGGTTTCAGATGGAAAGAGGCAAGAAGGTGATGAATTTGGAACATTTTGCATTTTTTTTTCGCCATTTCAGAGATGCAGTTAAGACTGTAAAGTGGCAAGAAACTTGGGGTCGCTTGTCCCAAAACAATTGTGTTTATCTTTCGGATCCCAGCAGCTGCTGGCCTTGGTTGGTCGGCAGTTTTCAATACTTCCTGGGATAGATATGGTAAATGGTAAATGGACTAAACTTATAGAGCGCTTTTCAAGTCCCTCCGGACCCCAAAGCGCTTTACACTAACAGACATTCACCCATTCACACTCACATTCACACACTGATGATGGAAAACTACACTGTAGCCACAGCTGCCCTGGGGCACACTGATAGAGGTGGGGCTGCTATGCACTGGCGCCACCGGACCCTCTGACCACCATCAGTAGGCAAGGTGGGTAAAGTGTCTTGCCCAAGGACACAACGACTGAGACTGTTGGATGGGGGATCGAACCAGCGACCTTCCAGTTCCAGGACAACTCCCCTAACCACTCCGCCACAGCCTCCCCTATATGTGGATATGTCAACAAAGGCTTGATTCTCCCACTCCCTATCCCTGTATCAACCGTGAGGAATCAGATCAGTCTGAAGGCTGTGGAGACGGAGAAAGGGGAAACCCTGAACTCTGGGACTAAGCTTTGGAGGAGAAGATCTGGTCTCTGGACTCTGGCGGGTCCTGGTCTTGGATTGGTCCCAGCACGGAGTATTAACCTAAAACGTCACTGGCTCCAGTGAATCCCGCCCCTGTACCATGTGTTTGATCCCCAGCCCCCTCCCCTCCTTGGCTGTCTGCTCTTGCGAGTCGTTTTATGTGCATATGATTCTGTGTTTATGAGTAAATATAGTATCAGAGCAACTTTTTTAACTCATCTATCCCATTGTCTGTTTTATTTTCCAAGCTGCAAAAGGTAGCGAGACCATGTTGTGAAAGACCTGGCCATCTGGTCCCCCATATTTGTTATTTACGTCTTTCTTCGAACGGGTGTTCTTAACTGCAATTTTGTTCTGCATTGCATCTTTGATGTTGTGTGTGAATGACAATAAAGCTGATTCTGATTCTCCATGGCCTACCTGAATTCCTCCCATGCCAGAGTTTTTGCATCTGCAACCACTGAAACTGAGACCCTTCTAGCCACCCTGTACCCACCAGCTGCTACAGGAGTCCTTTCGGAAAGCCAAATCCTGAAGGCCTCCTCCTTGACAGCCTGCATCACCACTGGTGTTCACCAGTGGCTCCCTTGGTTGACCTTCAGACCACAACTCCTAAAAGCTGTATCTGCAATGGCCCATTTAGATTACATGTCCCCAACCTCCCACAGGACATGTGAAAAATTCTCCTGGAATGTTGAAGATTGCATGGACAGGTGGCTCCACTAATGTTCTCAGTTTGCACTCACTTTGTTTGGAAAAAAGTCGGGCCCATCCGTGGATACTCTCTACACTTTGTTACACTGCCGTCACTGCACAAAGGGTTCAGCCTCACCAGTCACACAATCATTAGCTCTCCACAGCCTACAGAGTCCCACTTGCCCAAGCCCTGTCCCAGAGTTCCCAACAGGGTTGACCCTTCCAAGAGGATCAATGCCGCTCTCCTGTGACTCAGAGAGTGTCTTTGACACCTTCAGTGCTTCCCAGAGGGTCACAGATACTTCCACCTCCTATGTTCTCCAAAGGGTCCGGGACGCCTACATCACTTGCAGACATACGTCTGAATCGATTCAATCCCCTGGCCAGTTTGCACTCCAGCCAGAACCACTTTGATTGTTTTTGACTGGTCATAAAGGGACTGGAAGATAAGGAAATGGTGGCCTGGCTGCAGCCCAACGATAGTCAGAGAGGTGGCGGATTTTGCGGTGCTGGGGTAAAAAAAAGAAACAGAACCAGTTGACATGAAAGGTAAGCTTGTGTTGTACTAACAACAGTTTAGCTGCCACAGGAGAGAGCAAAACCTGTTTGTCTCTTAGTTGCTTTAGTTATTGAATAAAAATATTAACACAGAAAAACAAATTTGTATAACCAAGACTATAACCAAGGTGTTTACATCTTCGTCCCTCACCCTTAACCCCCCCCCCCCACACACACAAAATCATAGTTTTTTCAGTGAGACTTTTATTTGCATATTCACAGGTAATGTGAATATCTGCAATTTTCAATTTTATGTAGGATTTTAGCAAATTGAAATGAGGAGACATGGTCTGTGAGACCTCCTGGCTGCAGGTTGACAGATTTATTACAGAGAAAATGTTGATGAGTTTAAAACAATTATTTTATCAATTGAATCAAACGGAGCCCTATAATGAATATGTCAAAAATATATCTATTCTTACCTGCCCTTGCAATAATAATTTGCCTCAGGCTCTGATGTGGGGAAGCAAATACTACAATTTTCCATTCATTTACTGTAACTTAAACTGGATTTTTGCACAGATTATTACAGATTAGCAAAAGCAACAATGTTATTTTATTCCTGTCACCACCATAAAAAAGTTTCAGGCCCAGGATATTATTAATATTTGTTTATTTTAAGCTCTGAGTTAGTCAGATTTTATGTTTGCACACCATTTTTACAACAATTATTATTGTGCTTTATTTCCAGAATCTCAAGTACAAAAATGCATACCATTTGTTTGTATTGGCAAGAAAATAAAACTCTAAAATTATCCACAGTGAATTATTTGTGTACGATACTTTTAATTATGGAATTGATTTCAAAGCATTTAAAGCTTGAATTAAATTGAACTGGGACCCAAAGAATAGAAATGGATGGGGCTGCACACATTTCCACTTTAATTTTACTTGATACATCTGGAGTTTTGCATGGAAAAGGGCGTACACAAGCTTTGTGTGCATACGCACTGTTGATACATGAGGCCCCTGCTCCATTTTCTGAGTTCCCAATTCCAGAGTCTCTTGAATCTCCTGAGGCACCAGATCTGCTTGTCCCAGAGGTTCCGTCCTCTCTGATTCCAGAGTCCTTGCTTCCTCCAGTACTTTCTGTAATCTCTCTGCTCTGTGTTGGTTGAGAGTCAGGTCACCTGCCAGACTCGTTTCTTTGCTCCCCCGTCCTGTCTGTACCCAGAACACTCTCCAGAGTCATGTTTTCTTGTGATCTCTGTCACTTGCCCTCTGTCCTGTTGGTCATACCCCCTCGACCCTTCCGAGTCTGGGTTTAAAACAGCTGGTGCTTTTCCTTGTACTGTAGTCTGTATTTGCTGTCGTTTGTGTTAATTATTGGTGTTTCTGTTCCACAATGTTCCTGATCATGTTTTTATTTCTCCTTAGTTTGTCTTCTGTGTCCTTCCAGTTCTAAAACACTTACCTGTTAATCTGTAATCAGCTTCCAGCACAGGTGCTGTTAGAATGTCCTTACCCTCTATGTTATTTAAGCAGTCCTGTTACTTCCATTCATTGTATAGTTTTACCTTGGTCGTCTCCTTTGAGCTCCTGTGTGTTTATTTTTGTAGTTGCCACGTCTGCTTCAGCATTTGTTTTTATTTAAAGAAATCATCTTATTTATTGATCGCCTTGAGCCTGTCTGCATTTGGTTTTGACTACAACATGGCTATAATTCATAAGTCCACAACTGGTTCACAAATCAGTCTTTCACATAGATTACTCATTCTTTTGTGCATTTTGTTTCTCCA
This sequence comes from Austrofundulus limnaeus, assembly GCF_001266775.1. Taxonomy (NCBI): domain Eukaryota; kingdom Metazoa; phylum Chordata; class Actinopteri; order Cyprinodontiformes; family Rivulidae; genus Austrofundulus; species Austrofundulus limnaeus. The sequence goes on along the minus strand of NW_013952707.1, from coordinate 486,622 downwards.
ATAAAACACAATTATATGTAACTTAAATTTTATTTAAAATTGTTCATCAGTTACTTTGGAGTTGCTAAGTCCTTTTTGCTTTTTGCTTCTCCTCTTTTGAACAACTTAAATTCTACAATAAAATAAAATAAAATAATAAAAATTGGCTTGTTACAAAGAGCCATTCAACCTGTGTCTTTGGACCCTCAACACCTCCCCCATTCTGGTTACCACCCCTACTGGTGGTTAGAATCCTCCCACAATGCACCATTGCTGCCTCAAGTCTGTGTTGTTTGCTCTATGTGGTGAAGTGAAGGGAACCAGGAGGCTAAGTTAGGTACAGATGGAGGGGTGAGGGTTGGTTGGGGGAGTGATCAGTTCCCTCTAAACCTGGACTATGGTCAGGGTGAGCAAACAGGAGGGGAGACATCTCCTCAAGGACTCCCTGAACTCTGCTCGGATCCAGCAGCAGCACCAAGGTGGCCTTTCAGGTACAGCTGCTCTGACTTTTAAAGGAAGACACAAAAATCGCACAATATTTTTCCTCTTACTAATGGGTAATGTGTCATGAAAGTTAATATTTTTAAGCAAATTTTACTGTTTGTTTACCTGCAAGAATGGCCAAAGTGTGTGTCGATCACATTTGACTCAGATCAGTAGTTTCCTAACTTATCAGCTTCTGACTCACAAAATAAGAGCACCAGAGAACCAAGAGTCATAAATATCTTTAGTTGAAGCACGGAAACAAACACTGTTAGTATACCAGTTGAGCCAAAATGAATGAATTAAGCTTTATTTGTAAATGTCTCGAGTACAATGAAATTGCAGGGTCTCTCCCAAAATATGATAATACATATATTTTATTGATCTCCTTGTGGGGAAATTCATTCTCTGCATTTTACCTACTGCACACATGAGCACACGTGACGCAGTGTGCCCAGGGAGCAGCTGAGGGATTAAGGACCTTGCTTAAGGGCCCAGAGTGGGGCTGGTCAGACCGGCAACCTTCCAATCACAGGCTCACCTTCTCCTAGCAGTAATACTAGTAGCCTCAACAAGTGTATGGTCAATTTTGAAAATGCCTTTTAAACTTTCACTTTTTATCTTTTGACAATTGCAACTGAATATCCTTTTTAGACAATAAAATATAATTTCTGGAGAAAATCATCTCCAACCTTTAATTTAGTGCTTTGTGGCTCACGGTTTGGTCTTGACCCCGGCAAGCCCAAATTATCACACTTCCACCACCGAGCTTTACACTATAGTGATACAGTGTGAGCTCTGGTTTAGCTTTGATCAATACCTCCTAAATTTGACAAAAAATACAAGAATGAATCAGATCTGGACATCTCAATTCAATTCAGTTTATTTACATAGCACCAAGTCACAACATACGTTGTCTCAGGGCACTGTACATGAAAAAAGAACAATCTAAAGAAGAAACCAGCAGATTGTGTTGAATCACTTCATCACAGTCTCCCATCCTGAGCAAACGGTGGAGAGGAAAATCTCCCTGCTAATCAGGAAGAAACCTCCAGCAGAACCAGGTTCAGGACAGGCGGCTATCTGCCTCGACCGGCTGTAAAATGTCATCTACAATGACATTTTACCCAGTAAACTAACGGTTCGTCTTCTCTGAGCTGAATCAGGATCAGATGAACCTACAAGAACCAGAACAGCTCCATGCAGTCCTGATGAAAGTCTCCCTGAGCTCTGAAAACGGCCCTCAGTGATGCAGCGCTGAATGAGTCTTGGTCTATTAAAGCTGCAGACTGGGATCAAACCCTATAAATGTCTTTTTCCATGCTGCCTGTGATAAGAATAGCTCCTGGCTCGGTGGCCACAGATGCCTTTTCACAGCGTTCAGTGTGGATTTTCAGCTTCTTGTGTTTTCTCTACGTGGTCAGAGCAATGAGCTGGACTTCATAAATCAAACGGGTTTCCTTTCAAGGTACAAGGATTGACGGTGTGTGTGTGTGTGTGTGTGTGTGTGTGTGTGTGTGTGTGTGTGTGTGTG
>NW_013952707.1:479649-484616 GCF_001266775.1 Austrofundulus limnaeus | reverse complement strand
GTGTGTGTGTGTGTGTGTGTAGTGGGTGTTGGTGTGTGTATGGGGGTGGGAAGGGGGGTTCTGTTGCAGCACCAAACCGCTGGCTGCACAAACATTGGGCGCATGGCCTGACAATGCACGCCTGTGCACACCTATGGACTGCAGAAAGACTCATGCTGTGTTTGAAATATAAAAAAGACAAACATGTTCGGAAGTTATTTTATCGTAACATGAACAAACTCTTTAATTTTCTCTTTTCCTTATAGGAAGAATTGTTTGCAGGGATACAGAGATAATATGCCATGTTAAGCAACAATTTATTATTTATTATTGATTTGAAAAATATTATAAATCACACACACCATAAAACAAATTAAAAAAACATCTGTGTAGGAGAGGTTAGAAAACCCTAGTCTTAACAGACCACCTCCCCCATTAAACTACAGAATCAACAGCATGCAAGAACAAATTCTGTGCAAAATCAATATGAAATTGCAGAAAATGGGAAAACTCTGCTTTTTGTCTAGCTTTGCATGTGTCTGTGTGTGGTGATGGGGAAGTACCACAATCAAGGAACTATGTTACCTTCAGTTGTGATGAAAATGCAATATAACATAAATTTGAATTTGCATCATAGCCTGTCTAAATGCCTTAAATTGGTCTTTGACTCGTTCAGAACCTCTTACTGTTTTGAACTAATGCTTCGGTGGCGGGGTGCTCTGTGAGGCAGGGCCTCGGCTGCAGACTGAGCTCCAGGGAGGTGCTATGTACAAATAGGAGGTGATATGTAGCAAACAGTTAGCACAGGAGAATCAAAAAGGCTCAAAAAGTCAATTTTGCATGACACCCAAATCTTTGTGTGAGGACAGAGGAAAGAATTTTGCTACAGAGGAAGTTTAACAGTGACGGTAAAAGTTTTAAGTTGTCCCCATTGTCAAAAAATACACTACAAAAAATAAAATAAATTAAAATAAAATAATTCTGCAAATCTGTATGCAGCAGGAAGCATCCAAGCAGATTGTTGGGGGGGCACCGTGTCAAAGAAGACGATCGCTGAAACAAGGATGTTGAAGTCAGCGAGAGGCGAGAGCTACTGTATTTCATGTTTTCGAAAGACGGCCACGTTCTGATTGTTGGTGTTTGTGGCACTGCTGACGATAGCGTTTGTGCGGGCACTGTTGTCGTACTGTACATGCTAAAGTCAAAGCGAGCATGAAGCAACAGAATTATGCAGTGTTCATTGTGCTGATTGAAAGTGGTGAAATCCTTCATGCTGTTTGTGAATGCCCAGCAGGGTAAGTTCGATGTTCTTGTCTTGTTTTCATGAACTTTTGACTCAAGACTCAGAATCAAATGCTCACACCAAAACAGCGAAGCGCATTGAGCCACTGCTTTCTTCTTGTAGCAGCTTTGCTCAACTATAGAGGAATTTGGTAAAAGGAGGAAGCTTCTCCTTTATCTTTTACTCAGTCGTGTTGCCTCGAACAATTATACACTACAAAAGTCACCTTTCCCCGTTGCTGTTGGAAGGAATGTAAACACTTGACTTGCACGGCGAATGATCCCCCTTACTTCCAGTGAAAGTGTGAAAACCATGTGTGTGTATGCGTTATGACCGAAACGTGCAAAAGGTCAATTGCTAAAAAAAGTTTGGTGTTTTTACCGTGTCTTACTTAGCTTAGCTTGATGCATCTATCATGTGTGTCTGTGTGTGTGTATTTGTCACTCGAGCCACCACTTCTGCATTGTTTAAAGAAACTTAACAGTGTTTAAAATTTGTGTAAGGATAATATTATCACCATACTGTATGTCTGACTGACTGTAGTAGAGCACTGTGTATGAGGCTACCATGAATACTATGAGTAAAACTAGCAGTAGTCTACAGTAAAAACAAAAAGGTTAACTGTACCTGTTTATTAACAGCATGCAGGGACAGGAACCAGGTGGTCCAGAGTTGGTTGTTTCCCCTTGATAAAATGTTTGCAGTGTGACTGCACTTTTTTCCAACTCAGTTCATCATCGCTAAAATACAACTGTTAGCTAGGATTTTAGCTTGGGAAAAGTGATCAAACATACACCTTCTATTTAAAGATAATGGCTGTATCCTGAGTCACTAGTGTAGCACAATGTTTTGTGGTCCTCCCGGTGGAGTTTGATGCTGTTTTCCTGAATTTATTTAAGTTTAAACACAGCTAAACTGTAGCTGCGTACGAGAGTTTGTACGCACACCAGTGTTGAGCAGACATGCATGACTAGTGTTCTAAAAATAACCTGACTGAAGGTCCCCATTAGATTTGCAGCAGAGTTAGCATGAGTAAGATTAGCATAAGCAGAGAATTCATGATATATAATATGCTTAAACTGAAAAGTGTTTCTGAAGAATTTGGAAACATATTAATGGATTTCTATGGGGATTTCTTTTACAATAAAATTTAAAAAAGTATAAAACTTAGAAAAGCCAAAAGTTATAGCACCCATCTCCTGAATGAGCAGAACGTTTTGATTTATGAATGGCTAAAACCGCAAGAAACAGGAAGGACATAGATTGCAAAAAGTGTATGGAAAAAATAACACCGAAATCAAAAACATAATAAAGAGAAACAGGATCAGTATTAAGTATTCTATTTCAGGGGAAATTGGGAGTCAAATAAATTCCTTGCGGGGCCACATCAATGCCGACATCGTAAAGTATTTTGACATTGCAAAAGGCGACTGTTAAGTTCAGGGCTAAAATCAGTAAACACCAGGACATGCTTGACCCGGGGTCTAACCAAATACGACATTTTGGCTGTTTTTTCTTCCTAAAAACATGATGTAAAACAGAGGACAGAGTGTTTTAATTAAGAGCGACCGCTGTGCGTTCATTTTTAGAACTTAGGGGTTGCCCTCTTTTACGCAGGAGCTGGCCACAGTGAAGCTCTGAGACTCCAGACTCTGGCTGGTCACCTCACTCAGACTCCACTGTGTCAACAAGCCGCAGGGACTGAGATCCACTGAAGAAAGAGTTGAGCAAACAGGCTGCTTTTGTGATCCAAAAAGCTGTGCTGCAAAGAGGAGGAAAAAAATCCACCTTACACTGGAAAAATGAAATTAGGACTGTATAAAAAACTACCCATAAAAAATAAAGTTTCATGTAGCATTTGCACTACACAATTAGCAACCATAACCTAATAATATTTACGATGATTTTAATGATTTTAACCCCCATGATATGGTTACTTTTGCAGAAATATGAGGATAATCCAGCTAAACATGACACCTAATGCCCTGGACGTGGTAATTGTTAACGAGCTGTTTAAAATGCAAATGTAGTATTTATTTCGATACGTAACTTAACTTTAAATTTACAATAAAGGGTTTCAAGTTAAAATGGCTATTTTAATAACTCAGTGGCTGTGTTGAAGCTGTTGGGTTAGCCCCTTGGTTGGGTCGGAGATGAGCTCTGTCATTCTACACAGTCCATCCTCCTAGTATCAGTTCTAGTTTTACCATATACTCTGATTAACTTTATTATACGTAAGTCCTGCTGTACTGCATTTTACAGTAATTTTACTGTGTAAAACAGGGCTGTCAAACTCATTTTCACAGAGGGCCACATGAGCAGTATGGTGGCCCTCAAAGGGCCACTTGTAATGAACTTTGATGTTTCATGTTTAACTTTGACTAAACCAGAGGTGCCCAAAGTGGGGCCCGTGGGCCAAATTTGGCCCACCAAGCCATTTGATTTGGCCCACCACCAGTTGTCGTGGTTACTAAATTGTAATCTGTCTTATGTAGAAACACTATATTTCCACTTATTCTTTTCAACAATTGGTCCAACTATACGTACAAGGAGCTGTAGTCAGATAGTCTTAACTCATGGTACTGACTTTCTTTGAATTGTGTTAAGATTAAATATAAAATACAAGTAACTTCAAGAGACATTTGTCTTAGATTTAAGTCCATTTCTAGATTTTCACAACTTATAAGACCACATATACTCAAAATTCAAAATTATGAAAAGACTCAGGAGCCTTTGCTGCCTGAGCATACGTTGAATTTTCTCCATGTTCATGGGCTGAAAAATAACCAAACAAACAAAATGTGGACAACCACAATGACTCATTTTAATTTTGGCCCTCAGGGAAAATGTTTTTTAGTTTTGGCCCTCTCAAGGAAAACCTTCGGGCACCCCTGGACTAAACAGTATTTTAACACGTCCTCTTTTAAACACTGATAAGAACTAAGTGTACGACTGACTAAATCTGAAATAAATACAGAAATATTATTAAAAGTAAAACAAAAAAAGTTTTACTCACTGAGTTTCTAGTGAGTAGCTGCATCATGGCAGATGTAGTTTATGTTTGATGGTGACTTTAAAGCAGCTTATTTTCAGACATTAGTACTGTGCTATCCAACTAAACTGCTCAGTTACTTCAAGCCAAAAGGTCAGGGACTGGAATTTTTATTATTCTTATTTCATTTATTTTTATTAAATTAATTTTGTTGCATTTAACCATAAATTTAAAGTTTACCATTGATATAAGAAACGAATTTCATATATATATATATATATATTGGGAGTGGACCCCCCTGGCTGGCCACACAGGAGTCGGGCCTTGTGTTTGACACACGTGGTGTAAAAGAAGCAACAAATGTTGCCAGTAATATAGGCTTACTATTATTTTAACAATAACATTTATACATTTTTTAACAGTGTCGAGGTATCAAGCAACAGAAATAAACTATAGTTTAATTTTAACTTTTTGTTCGATAAATTACAAATTGAAACACTTGCTGAAAGTTTTTTCTTTTTTTAACTAAGGGTTAGGCCACATTAAGATTTAGCCTAATTATTCCACTTTTATTTGTTTTTACAGTGAAACCCTGAAAGCACGAGATTGATTGATTGATTGATTGATGTATGTATGTATGTATGTATGTATGTATGTATGTATGTATGTATGTATGTATGTATGTATGTATGTATGTATGTATGTATGTATGTA
>NW_013952707.1:477176-479599 GCF_001266775.1 Austrofundulus limnaeus | reverse complement strand
GTATGTATGTATGTATGTATGTATGTATGTATGTATGTATGTATGTATGTATGTATGTATGTATTTATTTGTATTTTATTTAAAATAGATCCAGCTCGCTTCAGGTTTCTGTTATCAGAGCAGGAGATAATGAGCTTTTAAGATTTGTGAGTGTTTCTTCTAACAGAGGGGATCGGGGGTCGAGAAATCACGTGGAAAAGATAAGCGGGTTTTAAACGTGGCCAAAGTCCCCCTGCAGTGAGCAGGTCGGGGTCCTGAAGGCTGCGGCTGTCCTGAGTGCTTTACCTGGGTCATCATGCGGTCTGCACCTGTGTTCTCCTCATCCTTGAAGATGATGTCCGGGTTATAGTTGGGGATGAGCTCCTTGAAGCGCTCGGAGCTCCGGGTGATCTTCCCCTCGTATTTCCCGCTGGCTCCCAGGGTCTTCTCGGCCACGTTGGGGCTGAACTGCTTGTAAGCCAGCGGCACGAGCTTCCGTGGCGCGCGCCTTCTCCCGTGACCCTTCCCCGGGCCGCAGCCCTCACTGGTGGTCGGCAGGAGGAAGGCGCACCCGGCGAGGCAAGCCACCAGCGAGGAGAGCAGCATTCCGCCCCGGGCCGGTGCTTCTCCCACACCTCACGTGCCTTTCTAATCGGAGACTGGAAGAAGTGGAGTGGGACTCATCAGAGTGTCTCCACGAGTCACCATCCTGGCGCGTAAAGGTGTCCTCTTCGCCGCCTGGAGAGAAGAGGAACCGTCCTGCGCACGCGACACTCCCCTGTCCAGAGCGCACGCGGAGCAAGAGGCATAAATAGGTGAGAGGAGTTTGTCTTGGCACGCAGGATCAAAGCTGCGCATCGGAGCTGGGAGAGAGGAGAGAGGAGCGGAGGCTCAGGACGTCCCGCAGCTGTAGCTGCCTCAGAGGCTCGCGCTCTCTGTGAGGAGCTGAGCTCCTGCTGTGGGACAGATGAGGAGGAGGACCGCGCCCTGCTGGACCTGCCCTCCGCTCTGTCCTTTCCTCTCCTCCCATCCAGATGGCAAAAGTCTGTGGCCTCTTTACTTTACTTCCAGCCTACGGGCCCTGCGCGTTCTCACTCTGTCCTTTTGGACCCGCGGCCTGGACTCAGGACGCGTGACAGGAGCGCAGGTGCGCGCGTAAAAACTTTCAGGCCCCTGGCGGCTGCAGCTGACAACACAAGTCAGATTTAAGGTTTTCATATGAACTGGACATTAAAAACACCAGTTAATAATTTTTAAAAAAGTGTACAATGTGAAAACCTTTTCTTCCAAATGAACTTACACTCAGTCTCAGCTTTATAGTGGAGGATGGTCATTCTGCAGGGTTTAACATGTAAACAGCATCGAAGTGTTCAATTCACCTCTTTTTTGTCACAAAATATCAAAATCAGAACTATTTGCAAAGAATTTCCACCTCCTGCTAATATGGAGCCATGATGTTTTTGTCTCTGTGTGTGTGCATCTGTTAGCAAAATATATTCTGAACCAGAAAACAGATGTAGTATTAATCAGATGTACATCTACAACCGATTAAAGCTTGGAGACAATCCAGTTTGAGATGACCACCACAAATAATTACCATTAACAAACACTACTATGAACTTAGCAGAGAAAGTAAGGAAATTTGTGTTTAGTAGATTGTTTTAGTGCTTCTAGCCGATGTCATAGAAAGCCTGTTAAGTTTCACTATTCAATGGTGCCACATTTATAAGGAACATGCATTTGTGAGATGAGCAGTAGGACTGATATATGGGTGGCACACATAAAATTTTTGCCAAATGCTCTCTGCTAAACAGCTTATTTTGCTGTCCACTCTTGTTTTGAGTGTCTGGTACCAACTAGTGGCAATCCCATATCTCCACAGTCTTAGACCCAACTCTATCCTCTATAACTCTCAATGTGGTTTATCAGAGACGACTTCCAGAATCAAACACAAATGTCCTTACTTTTAGAAACAACTCTGTCAATTTGTACTAATATTGAGCATAAATTTTGTTTGGTATAGTAACTGAGTCCTCCCCAACACATACTGTATTTTCAGTAACACCTTAAAATACCACAGCTGCATGCATAACATTGAAAGGGTTTGATAAAAATAGCTAAAACACCATCTTTCTCACCTCAAGATGGACATTGTCAGAAACTCTGGCATGAAAAGCAGTAGGCGATAACTTGTTAGCTAGCCGGGAGGACACACAATGACTGCTTAAAGAGTAATTTACCCCAAAATTAACTTTTTTAGCTGATAAACTCTCTAGAATGTGTCTAAAATGTTATATAGTACTGTTTCTGTGCTAATTTTGATGTTTTTGTGCGTATTTGTTCAAATCTGTAATATTTGGTCTAAAAACCTTGGTTACGTATTGTAACCCCAGATTCTATGAGTGTAAGCGCAGCCCTCTAAGGCTATCGCAGATGGGTACCCC
>NW_013952707.1:468027-471830 GCF_001266775.1 Austrofundulus limnaeus | reverse complement strand
TTCTTAGGATGAATAAACTATAGATTTTGCCACTCCTAATGTTGTAATAATTACTCAAATGTTCTCAGATGGCTTGTTTCACCTGCACAGAGAGCTCCTTTGACCTCGTTTTTTTAAGCAAAATCTTCCAAATTCAAGCAACACACCTCAAATCAACTCCAGGCCTTTTATCTGCTTCATTGAGAATGACATAAAGGAATTGCACACACAGCTGCCCATGAAGCCTTGGAGTCAATTGTCCAATTACTTTTGGTCCCTGTAAAAACAGGGTGGCACATAAGGAGCTGAAACTCCTAAACCCTTCATCCAGTTTTAATGTGGATACCCTCAAATGAAAGCTGAAATCCTGGACTTCATGTCCATGTACATTATATAATTATAACTTGAATATGTTTCAGTAAACAGGTAAAAAACAAACTTTGTCAGTGTCTAAATAGCTATGGACCTCACTACATGCTACTGCTCAATGCTGCAAGTAACACAATTTCAACTAAAATGTTTGTTTTTTAATTTTTTGGGGGATCTAACAAAAAGTAGCAAATAGGTAAAAAAAAATAGGTTAAAACCTAAAACTAACAAAACGTATATTAAAAGGCTTGTCTAAAATGTAGCAACAGGTTGAAAAAAAGTAGCAAACAACAGTAACTTGAAGTAACAGAATATAGCCAAAGGTAGAAAAATACAAGCTAGAAGCTAATAGGAGCATAAGAAAAACATAAAGCCAGATTTTTTTGAAGATTTCAAAGAGAACGTTTAACAGAAAATTAAAGGGATCTCATTATTAATGTTTGAAATTTTATATATATTATTGACTAAAATATACAATGGAATAAAAAAACAGAAAATTACAACAGAGCAGATTCAGCATTCAGACAATAAAACAAAGTATTTACAACAAACAACTGAAAACAGGCTGAGAACTGGTTTCAGGATGTCTTGGATCCAATCAGGTAAACAGTCTCATTAACATTCCTGAAACGCTGAAACACCTTGTGTCAACATCAGAGCTCCCAAACAACCCAGAGCAACTCATTGTGTGCAGTCTGTCTGAGGCAGGACTACAGAAGCTGTTGTTATTTTTCTTTAGACTGTTCCTATCTGCAGACAGCGTAAGTCACATTTGGAGATTATTTAAAATTGGACCCATCCTAATGCAAACTGGGAATCTGCAGCTCAGGATTACTATTCCATGGCACTGATGACTGAGTTACAGAGGACAAACTGTCATGAGTTCATATTTTAGATAAAATAACAATGGACAGCTTTCAGATATTTCATTTAAAGTTTATTTGAATTAAAATAACACAAGGAATGATACATTAAAAACAGATTATCTCCTGAAATATAAAAGTGAAACAAAGTTTTGCTTTAAATCAAACTGGATGATAAAACCATTTATTTAATCATAATGTAAAATCTCAGGTTTTAAAGTTAAAGTTCTGAATAAAATATGTTGTTAAAGGAAGACTTCTAAAAGTAAAAACTGACTGTGTGAGGGTCTTGTTGATCTCATCTGAACAGTCCCACTTTTTTTTTCTTTGCTTTGGAGGACTTTCGTTCTGCAGGGATGGACATGTCGCTCTAAGAAAAAGAAAAAAAAAACACTTTAGGGATTCAAACAGCAATACCGTGATGAAACTATAAAAGGTGAGCACGTGTTTTTTGTTGTCCTACCTTCGGCATTGTGGGTCTGTTTGTCGTCTTAACGTCTGTAGTTTCATCTTGCTTGTTATGATTCTGTTTTCTGATGTTCGCTGCTTCACTTCTGGCAGATACGACATCTAAGAAACATAATCAACCAAAAAATAAATAAATAAATAAATAAATGGAAAATCTATTTTACAAATACCGACCTAGAATTAGTCATCCCCAACTCATTCTGAGTGTGAGTGTATACATAAATGCACATGATTTCACCAAAATGAATATAACGCTGCCATTTAAGATAATTCAAAAGTCCCAGCCCGGCAGCTTAGTGGTTAGCACTGTTGTCCCCCAAAAAGTTCTTGGTTTCAGACTCTAGGTGGACCTGGGTCTTTCAGTGTGGATGTTATGTTCTTCTCATGATTGAATGGATTTTCTCCGGTACTCTCGTTTCTACGGAGCAGGTGACATGGAATAAAAAAAATTATCACGTGGCCACGAGATGATAATGCACGCGCTCGTGATAATTAATGAGCTCATTTTGAGGTGCCTTGTTTTGACAGACAGACATTATTGGAGTCAGATTATATATAGCCTGCACAGATTGTCTTTCACTGTTTAAATATGCACACATATTATTNCTGTTTCCCTGAGTCCTCCGTGTTTTTTGTCCTTGAGTTTTGTTTTGTCCTGTCACCCCCTGTTCCGTACTCTCTCCTTGTTGATCGTCGGGAGACGATCATTAGGGGGGGGGGGTACTGTCAGGATCTGTGTTTATTTTCTTAGTTTTCTAGTGTTTTCAGTGTTCCCCAGTGTGTCACAGCTCAGCTGCTCCCTGTCTGTCTGATTGTCACCCTCGTGTTTCTCVYCAGGTGTTTTCAGTTCATCAATTAGTAGGTCTGTGTATTTAAACCCTGTCCTGTCTCAGTCTGGCGTCGGATCATTTTGTTTGTTCTGTTGTGTTTCTCGTGTTGGTTCTGGTTCCTCGTGCTTTGTTMCCTCGTGCCTGTGATTCTTCAATATTTGTAAGTTTGCTGCCAGCAGCCCTCCTTTTGTTATTTAAAAATAAATTTTTGTTATATTTTTGAGCCTGCCTGCGCCCTGGGTTTGTTCCTGCCGGAACCCTCACAGGGGGGGTATAATACACTTTAAGGTTGAGTTATAGTCACTCTTTGGGTACTAGCACAGGGCATGCATGCACCCTCCCCAGTGTTGAAGGTATTTATACTTGATGCTATGTTGTTAATGTTGTATTCTCCAAAAGTATATGTGGCAGTAAAATTTGTAACTTGTGAAAGTGGGAGGGCAAAAGCTTGACAGACAAGCTATTTCAATGTGTGACGCACACAGCTTTTGCAAAGTTACAAAAACTCTGAGGTGACTACTCCTGAGACACTGCCCAGGGGCGGCGATAGTGCGATTGCATCACCAACACCTGGAGTGATGCATCAGCTTCACTGAAGAAGCTAAACAGAGCTATTGAAGCTACAAGAAACAGAACACTAGCTGAAGCCTAAAAGAAGCCGAATGTTATAGTTAAATACTAAAAGTGGTAAAATGTTAGCTACAAGCAAAAAGAAGCAAAATAAAAGTTCAAACAAGCTAAAACACTAAAGCTAAATGATAGCTAATAGCATCAACATGCAGGCTAAAAGCGAAACCCCAGTAAAAACTAAAAGCTATGAAATGGCTTGCTAAATGTCTTGATGCATCTCAGTAATCCACGCAGAAAAATAAAAAAAATATTAAGTAGGTCCTCTGGGCAGGTTCTTCTATAATGAAATGTTTCATCTCTCCTCCAAGAGACTTCTTCAGTCTGAGAGTTTCAGGTGAACTCAGCCTGCCTCCACATGGTGGACAAACAGGTTTAATGATGAACATCAACACAGTCTGTTCACATGCAGAGGAGGACCATCAGCCTAACAATAGATTGTTAATGTAGCTCTTCTGAGTGCAACATCTAGAGGCCAGGACTCTGCAGTTTACACTCATCTACAGGCCAGGACTCTGCAGTTTACACTCATCTCCAGGCCAGGACTCTACAGTTTACACTCATCTACAGGCCAGGACTCTGCAGTTTACACTAACCTACAGGCCAGGACTCTACAGTTTACACTAACCTACAGGCCAGGACTCTACAGTTTACACTCATCTACAGG
>NW_013952707.1:463532-467929 GCF_001266775.1 Austrofundulus limnaeus | reverse complement strand
ATTATTAGGTGTATGCCAATATAAATGGATCATCAGTCATAGTAGGCTATTTATGAAATGACAGTGAACACCCTGGTTGTGTGTCAGGAAACAGGTTTTTTACTGTGTTCCTGAACGCAGCATGATTCCGACTCCTCCTGCAGCTGAGGCACAGAGGGACAGGAGCCTGTTTTGAAAGTTGAGCTTCAAAAATAAGCTTTTTCGACAAATAAACAACTCCAGTTGTGACCTGGGCCTTACTTCTGCAGCACATAAAGCTAAGAAACAGCTACTTCATGCCTAACGTAAGTTGCTGACGTAGCAACGTCATTCATTCTGTTAAAATAAATTAGTTTAATTCAGACTCGTCCATGTAAACAATGAACAGGCCGTGCAGAAATGACAACAATAATTAGCTATGTGGTGGCCACGACATAATTATTGCGTGGGCACGCATTATTATCTCGTGGCCACGTGATAACTTTACTTCATGGACGGGCTCCGTATATTTCCTCTCGCAGTCTAAAAGCATAAATGTTTAAACTACTTTCAGGCCCTGGCCTCTCCTGTAAAAGAGATCTGTGACCTCAGTGGGATTTACCTGTTAAAATAAAGGTTAATACTCTTAAAAACGTAGTGGACGGTGGCCTGAATTAGGTTTGTGTTAGTTTTGGTAAGTGTAGAAAAGCTCAATAGATCAATTTTAAAAGCCAGAATTTCATTTTGGATTAGCCTTTTGGATTACAAAATTCATTATTATTAGTAATGCTGAGGAAAGTTCAAAAAAATTATCACAATTAATCTCAAGATGTCTTTTTAGATGAACCACAATTAGTCTCATTATTATGAACAATATTTAATTATATCTCTAATAAAACATTTTTAAAGCATTGTTTTATAGAAAAAAGGTTCAAACAAAGTTAAATCTATCTAGGGGCAGCAAAGTGGCTCAGTTGGTAGAGCTGTTGCCTCTCAGTAAGAAGGTTGCTGGATCAAATCCTAGCCAGGACCTTTCTCCGTAGAGTTGGCATGTTCTCACCGTTCATGCGTAGGCTTTCTACGGGTCCTCTGGTTTCCTCCCACAGACCAAAAACATTCATGTAAGGCTAAACTCTAAACTGTCCCTTGTTGTGAGTGAATGGTCATTTGTCTCTATGTGGCCCTGAGATGGACCTGCAGCCTGTCCTGCGTGTACACTGACTGCTGGATTTGGGAACTGGTGACCTCCTTGACCCTGAAAGGAAGAAGCAGGTAAAAGATACCATATGGATGGAAGCTAATCCCTAATTTACACTAGATGTGGTTCCGCTCCACTGCGTTGCGCAGTTTGCAGTCGTTTGTTTGCACCATAATTTGCTCAGGTCCGGTCCGGTGCGACACACAGAGGAGGTTCGAGAGGCGTGTGCAGGAAATGTGAGAATGCTGGATAAATCCAGTGATAAATGTGGAAGTCCGAGCAGAAATAATTAATTCTGTGGAAGATGGAGTCCAAACACAGTTGGAACTGCATCACTGCCGTCTTTTTGAAACTTCTGATTTCAAAATAAATTTCACGTGAATCGTGTGTGTATGCATATTTTGCACGCTACATGTTTCCATCCATTTTCTGTACACGCTCATTCCTTTCAGGGACGTGTGGGTCACTGGTGCCCATATCTACGTTTTCACCTGCTTCCCAAACAGAACAATACATTCTGACACCATTTGTGTAGAAATACATCAATATATTTATTAACATAGCTGGGATTTTAGCCAAAATGAGTCTGCTTTTGGTGAATTATTTTGAAAATAGGAATGTGCTCGTTCCTGTTCCTGGTGGTGCAACGTGATCTTTGTAGATTGACTCTGGCAAAAATAGGATCGAATCTAATATTGGCGGATTCGCAGATCGCCGTCCGCTAGTGTTGTAGTACTTGAAACCGGTCTTGGTCTTAAGACCGGTCTCAAGACCACTTTTTGATGGTCTTGGTCTTGTCTCGGTGTCGGACATTGAGGACTCGGAATTTTATTTCAAGACCAGTCAAGACCACGACTGTGGAAATATCACTAAACAGCCAGATTATTGTCCAATTTATTAGTTAACATTCTTGCTTTCATTGGATTTAAATTGTAGCTACTCATTCAAATCCAAACTTGACTTGTTGCTATTTGTGTATTTTTGTTACCGGCTGTCACCCATCTCCACTCTCTTCACTCACATTCACTCCAGGAAAGTAAGCAGTGGTTCTCTGGGAGCGGTAATGGATGTCTTCAAAATTTTAAGTAAAAAAATTGGCTACATTATTCATAAATAATATTATTGTAAAACAACAACAACCAGGAGGAAGCGTACAGCACAAAGATTTTGTCAATATTAGCTCTACATATTAAGTTAGCTACAGTGAGGAGAAAAAGTATTTAGTCAGGATCAATAGTTCAAGTTCTCCCATCTAAAACAATGCGAGAGGCCTGTGATTGACATCATTGTTAGATCTCAACTATGAGATACAAAATACTTTTTCCCTCACTGTCCATGTGTACAGAATACTTCATCTTTTAGGACATATTTTTTTTTCTTGGTCTTGGACTTGTCTCGGTCTCACCCTCCCTCGGTCTTGGTCTCGACTTGGTCCAAACCCTAAAAGTCTTGGTCTTGTCTCGGCCTCAACCTCCCTCGGTCTTGGTCTCGACTTGGTCCAAACCCTAAAAGTCTTGGTCTTGACTTGGTCTCGGGTTAGGTGGTCTTGACTACAACACTACCGTCCGCTCACCGCCACCCTGCGCCGCTGTGTGGAGTCAGTGTAAATACTCTCATTGATTACAATGGTTGTGTATTTGCTGTGGAGGTCGGACCGCAGCGCAGCGGAGTGGAACCACATCACCTTCGAGCTGCTTATAAACTAACAGGACAATTTTGAAGTGCTGATCACAGACATGCAGCTGACATCCACGTCTTTTGTTCATCACTGCCCCGAGTTTTTTTCTCCTCCCGCTGTCTGCCGGTGTCGCTCCTAAACACCTGTTCTTGTTCACCTGCTGCTGGACGTAAAGCAGGGCTGAGCTTCACCTCTCCACCCTTTTTCTTTCCATAACGCAGTAAGGCTGTGGCAATGATCTGTAGATGATGATGATGATAACAATATTGATCATTGAGCTGCGGGGCCATGTGTGTGTTTTAGTCCTGATCTAAACTTTTTAAGACAGTAGCCATGTTTCCATCCAATTTTAATTTTAATTTTGAGCGAATTTTTAAAATTTCGCAAAAAGGAAAAACGAAATGCGAATCAGACGTGTTTCCATCAACTGGCTTGAAGCGAATCAGTTACGTCAGACGCATGCGTGTAATATACAGGAAGTAAAAGTGGCATCTCAGGAAAATGGAGAGAAGTTATCAGGAACGTGTTGCTACTGTCGGGAAAGTTGTAATTATTCTGTCAACTAGTTTTGGCGATTTTACATGCGGTCGGGAGACGTAGAGAAATAAATGTAATTCTCTTCACGTTACGGGATTAACTGAGAAGAAGCCGACAGTGGGAGGAGGGTCCAACTGCACTCGCTCTGGTACCGGACCGGTTTTGGACAGACAGCGGGAACAGCTGATCAACACGTGAGGTAAATGTTCACTACGTCAGAGCTTATTCGACAAATGTGTTTCCATCTCTCCTTTTGCGCATTAACGCTTTTTCGAAAAAACCAAAAACCACCTCAAACGAGTGTATCAACTTTTATGCAAATTAGAGGAAGTTTTTTTTCGAATCAAGCCGTTTCCTTTCACCTTTTCTGATGCGATACTTCAAAATGCACATTAAAAAACGCTGATGGAAACACAGCTAGTAACTTTGTAGTTTGTTTAAACAATATTGAACCACAAAGCTCTGCCGGTGAGGAGAACCTGCTGCTCTCCATTAAAACACAGGGCAGCCCCCTCCTCACTGGAGGTTGAGGGAGAGTCAGGCTGTGGAGCTCAATGGGGCTAAAGTCTTATCAGATCGAGCTGCTGGTTCAGAGGGTTGACTCAGTGATACAGAAGTCTAATGTTGCTGAGGCATTGTGTGTTTATCTGTCTTTGTGTGATTGTATTAAAGTGATGTTCGCATGATTGCTAACATGCTAATGTAAAGCTGTAACAGACTTTCATGTTCAAACTGTTCCAACCCCTGCCTGCTGCACGGGCGTGTCTGAGAGAAATGCTTTTATACCAGAACACAGGAGCTGTGACGACACAAGGCACTGTTTTAACTAATATGAAAATTCAACTGCAGTACCACTGTTCAACTCACAGTGTGCAGCACTGAGACATTTTTAGATCAAATATTGCAGATTTTAACAAATTTACACACAAATGTCAACATTAGGGCTGTGTATTGGCAAGAATTTGGCGATACGATACATATCATGACAGAGGAGTCACGATACGATATATCCCGATATATTTCGAT
>NW_013952707.1:457722-463207 GCF_001266775.1 Austrofundulus limnaeus | reverse complement strand
CTTTATGTTGTCATAAAGTTCAGTAAACAGATGATATGAAGCTGCTGCACACAGAGTTTCTGGGATCAGTTGACCTGCATCCAGAACGTGATTTGTATAACTGTGGGTCGAACAGCAGGGCAGGGTCGAACAGCAGGGCAGGTCCCGAAGAAAACCAGTTAAGAAACTGAGAAGCTAAACGAGTTAAACCGTTTTTGAAGCGAACACAGCAGGATAAAGTAAACTGACTTTGATGTGATCAGCCGGACATTGAGAGCAACAGACAGAGTTTTATGTCACGGGGGGAGTGCCGAGCTCACTCGAGGTGATAGACGCATGCGCTATATACATAACGTGAAAGCTGCCTACAGTTGGAAAAAAGAGCGCACAAGACACTTAATTTGTCTTAAATTACAGACATTCTGACAAATAAGTAACTGTTTGTAACCTTATATCAGCTTAGAAGGCAGAGGGTGTCGGTCTTTTCCGCTCAGATTCAGCTATCGGAGCATGAAGCTAATGTTTACGCACAATGCTAATGCTCTCTTAGTCTCTGGCACTCGAGAGGTAGAGGAGCCAAATGGCTGGCTCACTGCTGCCAACTAGTGGTCAGAGGCTGAACTACAACATGAAAATGAACGGCTGGCAGGAAAGTTGACATCTTAAACCTTAATAAAAAAATCAATACAGGGCTTTAGAATATCGATACAGTATCGGGAAATGAAATATCGCAATATTTCAGTGTATCGATATTTTCTTACATCCCTAGTCAACATTAGCACAGAAATAGTACCTTGGAGACACAATTTAGACAGATTACTCTTTAAAGTAATTATCTATCTCTTCTGCCACTTATCCAAAGCTGGGTCAGAGGCAACAGGTCCAGGAGTGAAACCCAGACATCCCTCTCCCCAGCAACGCTTTCCAGCTTACCCTAATGGTACGTTCACACTGAACTCGTTTTGAGCAGCAAAAAATAAATAATTTAGAGTTATTGATGTGTAAACTCCCATTTTACTCATGAGTTTTTTTCATGTTGAGTCACTTCCAGGTCACTGCCGGTTCGGTGCTCCAGAGTCCCATAGAAAAGTCATTATAAGATTTTGGACATGCGCAGTAAGTCCCCAACGCAAAAGAATAGGACGCCTTGTGTTCGCAGTTGACCTGCGAACACAGGCTGACCTCCGAACACACACACACACACACAGTAGTGGGTGGGTCCACCCGGTGTCGACGACTCAACATCGCGAGGCTGCAGCCTGCAGGGCAATCAATACGAGGCGGATTTTGGAGAAAAACAAATGAGAAGTGAAGGAGAAAACAACACCATAAATCTCTTATATCTAAACCTTTTCAAAGCAGAACATATGAGGAGAAACTTAAGTGATGTAGTTTGGACTGAATAAGCTGGAAATAATAAAAAATTGAGCAGGAACATGGTGTAGTTAGATTGTGTTGATGTTACCTTTATTTTTGAGCAGGATATAATATAAATAATGGTGAACACAACTTAATACAATATAAAGATATTTTTTAAGTTTTTGTTTAGTTTTATTATTTTGTAAATTACTATTGTTTGAATTTCTTCTTGAGAAGGAGCAGATGTTAGAAGACATTTTCTTCTTTCTGCTGCCTTTCATTTTATTTATTTTTTCTTCTGTTGTGCATAGTTTATTTTGATTTTTTTAATAAAATGAATACATTTTTAAAATAAACGTATAATGTAATAATTAACCTTAGAGGTACAACAATTTGGTGTTAATTTAAATAACATTAATTGTTCTCTATATATTAATTATATATTAGAAAGTTCACTTGTAGCCATCTCCACAATGAATTAAATTTGTGTATTTACTGTTTTAGGATTGTGATATCATCTTGAGAAATTCACAAAGCATCTGATCAGAGCTACAGTGCTGCAGGCTGACAGGTTCCTGCAGGATCACAGACCGTTTTCTGAAGCAGCTCTGAAGACCATGAAGGCTCACCCAGTTCAGGAGCTACAGTGGTGATGTGTCTCTGTACCAGCCCTTCATGGAGAACAATCTGCAGGACACCTTCAGAGACTGTGACTCTGCTGAAGGTTCTCATCACATCTCCTCTGACCACAGCTGAATCTGAGAGGAGCTTCTCAACACTGAAGCCAATCCAGACTTTCCTCAGGTACAACATCACATCTCACTGCACTGACCATGCTCTATAGAGATGAATCTTGCAAAACATTCCTGAATTTAACCAGAGTCATGAAGAAATTTGATTCTCAGTAACAGAAGAGCAAAATTTATGTGCAGAAAATAAAACACTACACGACATAGCAACGCTGTTTTATTATTTTAATTTGTTTAATAAATACACTGCCGTGATACAAATTAGTACGTGTTTGATTGCTTTTGGAGATGAGCCTATTTTGGATTCGTAGCCCCCCCTGGAGAAAAATTCACCAGCCGCCACTGAGTTGGACGCTCTATGTTCAGACTGGGACAGAGACTAGACACGTGTCTGAAGAGGGAGGAGCATCTTGGTTTTTTCCGGTCTGTGTTGGCGGATGAAATAAAGATAAAATAAATAAAATGGCTTTGCTTTATTTACTAAAGACAAAGCGAACATTGTGCACAGCAGATAATTAATTCACCAGATAATAGAGGTGGTTTGTTCGGTTAGTTTCACCACTCCAGGAGCTGCGAGCTGATGGACTATTTTTTGTCCCGAGCCCAGTTTAACACAGCGGTCAGTTTAACGAGCTGCTGACCCGCATCGGTGCTGATATCTCCAGCCAGAACACCAACTGCAGACGGTCCATTTCAGCTAAAGAGCTCCTGTCCATCTGTTTCGGTTTAGTGGGCAATATTCAGGAAACTGTCATGTGGAAAAACGAGTCTCTCTGATTGGTTGTCAAGATGCGTCGAGCGGCGAAAGATCAGATTTTTGATTTCAGGCGTCGGCTGCTTTCGCTGCACCGCATGCACGGAAAAAGCTCTGCCGCACCTTCTGCGTTCCTTGTGCGCCGCGCTTAACGGACCTGATGCGCCGCAAGACCCCTAGAGGCGCGTCCAGCATAGACTTTGCATGTAAACTACCTGCTCCTGCAGCTCAAAACGCGTTCGGTGTGAACGAACCATAAGGGAAGCCAGAGGCATTCCCAGGCCAGAGAGGATGCATAATCCTTCCAGTGAGCCCTGGGTCTTCCTCGGGGCCTGCAGCCAGTGGGACGTGCCCAGAACACCTCTAAAGGGAGGCATCCAGGAGGGATCCTAAGCAGATGGATGAACCACCTCAACTGATTGAAGTAGCGGCTCTACTCTGAGACCCCCCTCCCCGCCGGTTGAGCCTGGCCACCCTATGAAGGAAGCTCATTTCAGCCGCTTGTGTTGTAGCTGTGTGTACATCTTATATCCATGTTTAGCCAAAAAATGATTAAAAAAAGTAACAATATATAGAAGAAAACAAAAAAGAGGCAATAATAAATGAACAATGAAGACCAATGAACAAAGTCAAATTAGTTGCTAACTTTAAGGTGTAGTAGAAAAATTGAAAATGAATTAAAATGAACTGACCTGCTGATGACTCAGCAGCAGGTTGCTCCTCCTGAACTGAGCGCTCCTCTGACAGTTTGCGTTTCCTGTGAGCAATGGCAGTGGTGTACAGCTGCTGAAGGTCAGCATCGAAGCCCAGAGAATCCAAGGATTCAGACCACAGAAAAGGAAGAGTCTGAAAGCAGCAGAATGGAACAAAAGGAATGGAAATCTGGGTTTTTTAATTAGAAATGCAGTGCAAACATTTATTAAACTCATCTGTTTTGCTGCAGTTTTGACAACAAAATACTGATATTACTGGTAAACACAATTTTTTGGGGGGAGGGGGGGCAAAATCAAACTTTTGGAGCTTTCTAGCATACTATAATGCCTCCAACCAGTAGCTCGTGAGCTCATTTAAAGTAGCTCTTCAGTGCTTATGGAAATTAGGAGAAGCAAAATTTAATATGGCACTGGCCAAACAAACTTTCATTTAATTCCAATCAATCTCATGTGCTCATCCAGGAGATGAGAACCGACTTTTTTTCTGTAACTTTAATGCTTTTCAAAAATATGTCACATATTCCACAAGTATTACTTTACAGAAGTACCTGAAGATCGCTTCAACTCCTGGAATTAGTTTTTATGAAATCTGCTTCAACAAACTGACTTTATTTTAATTACTGTGTTTTGCTACTTTTAGCTAGCTAGTCTTTTGCTGTTTGTTGCTAGTCTTTTGTTAATTTTAGGCTTCTGAGATTGTCTTACTGAATGTAACTTGAAGCTACGACGTTGCTGTTTGTGCTCAACATTTTTATTGTAGTTTTTTTGTTTTGCTCAATACACTGCATGTTCACATACAAAGCTAAATTAGATCATTTTAGTTTTGACAGCTGTGAGTCTTTTTATTTTAAGATGTCATGTGATGTGAATCAGACAGTTTAAAGGTAATAAATCACTGAACAGAGCCGGCAGCTCAGTGTGATGCAGAGAGTGAGCGGTGTGATAAGCCTCTAATCAAAGCTGCAGTACTGACTCAGAGGTGAACGGGAACAAGTCCAATCTGACCGATCTGATGGAAGCCACATTATGCGAACACAGGGTCGACAGGAAAAACACTAGATTCACTAAATCCCTCGTTTTTTTCCTCCAAAGGAGAGGACAAACTCTCCAAATTAGCTCCTCAAATATTGACCGGGAAAAACTGGTGGTCTATGTGTCGCTGACAGAGCATAGGGGCTCCTAAACACACTTTGGTTGGGTTTCGAGGTTTCTTATTGATTTATTTTTGTTATTTGTTTGTTTAAATATCATAAAAATAAATGGCTCTGGTTCTGCTTTGGAGGACAGAGAAACCACTGTGTTGAAGGGGGGCAGAGAAAGCCCACCTTATTCTCTCTTTATTCACCCTGTTTCCTCCACCTCCTCCCCTCTGGCTGCCAAGCAGCTCACTTCTGATTATTTGATGGGAAACTTTGAGCTCAATTTGTTGGATCCGGTTGACCCGAAGCAATGAAATCAACACCTCTGATAGTTTGAAACCCCTCCTCATCTATGTATGAAAGCCAATTAGTGTCCATGACTGGATTTATTTGAGTTTTGAGCAATTTATAGATTTCTTTTTATAGCAAAAACTAATCTGTAGGCAGAAGACATGAATCAGAGTAATGCTGTTATTGTTTAAAGGGATCCATGATTAGTTGTAACATTAGACTTTATTTGATAAACATTTATTTTAACTGTAAAATAGACGGGGCCATTTTATTTACACACAAAGCATTCTGGGTAAATGACGACGTGGATAGGTCCTCGTTGTGAGTGAGCTATATCCACCCTGAAGGTTAATCTTGGACAATATCTGATGATCGACTCTTTTAAATGAAACCAGAGAGCGTTGACAGAGAGGAGAAGGTAGAAATGACTCAGCCTGGAACTGAAAATATGGATGGAGGACAACAGGTTAGCTGAGTCATTTTTGTGTTCCCCTCTCTGTC
>NW_013952707.1:455889-457101 GCF_001266775.1 Austrofundulus limnaeus | reverse complement strand
CCTACAGTATTTTTACAGTCTTTATTTTACAGTTAAAATATATATTTATTAAATAAAGTCTAATGTTACAACTAATCATGGATCACTTTAAAAGGCTGAAATACACCTCCACCTCCAGCTATACACAAACGTGTCAATGCCCTGAATTAGCTTGTAAAAATCTACCAAACTTGAGGAAAAAAACTGCCAGTCAAGGTCATGAGTGAGTTTGAGTTCTGTTTAAATATCACCAATGAATATTTCTAGAGTGCACACACAGAAAACAAACCCAACAAATAAACCAAAAGAAGAGCCTATTCCCCCCAAAATGTGTCGAATATAAATAAAATATAATGCACTAATTTGAATATCTAATAAGCCCACTTTTCATCCATATATGGTAAATATGTCAAGGATGCCCCTGAAGGAATCCATTTTATAAATGATGCCTTCAGGGGCTTTTTACCAAAGTGCAGCAGGATAAGATACTTTTGAATTTGATGGCAGCAACACCCCTGTAAAAGGTTGGACCAGTGGCAACAAAAGTGTGGAAAGGTAATTGGTACAAACAAACAGATGATGGAGCATCATATAACTAATTAGGTCAATTGACAACAAGGTCAGTAAAAGGACTGGATGTAAAAAAATAGAACATTTTAGAGACTAAATCTCTCTGAAGTAGATGGTAAAGCATAGTATAGTTTGTAAAGTAACTAGTGTGTGAACCTCTGTACGGATGCTGCTGTGACACCTGAATTTCTCCTCTGCGGGACAATAAAGGCTATTTCTATTCTATTCTAGACAGGGATGTCCCGATCCAGATTTTTTGGCTCCCGATACCGATCCGATAGCTTTATCTCTTTATTTCTTTCCGAGTGTCAAGGTTGGTAGTATTAAAGCGAGCCCTGCTGTTCCCACCACGAGAAACATCCAGTTTGCAGATTTTGCAAGATGCAGTTTCAGCATCATTGTTTCCATTGAAAAGTGTTCCCACACTGTGGACATACTTGCATACTTGTGTGCGTCTTGACTTCTTAACAGCAGTTGTAAAGCATGATGATACTGAAAACTGTCGCTAAAAGTGGATCGGCCCGATCACATGACTAAATCCGATTCTACCTGATTTTCAAAAAATGGCCATTACAGTGGTTTGCAAAAGTATTCATACCCCTTGAACTTTTCCATATTTTGTCACATTACAACCACAAACATAAATATATTTCACTGGAATTT
>NW_013952707.1:451649-452994 GCF_001266775.1 Austrofundulus limnaeus | reverse complement strand
GCTTCATTCTTGTTGGTTCTATCTGACTAAAACATTGTTCGACCCATGGCGATTCTTTTTATTTTATTTTATTATTTTTTTTAATTAATTTATTTTTTTTTACCATAGCGGTTCTGAAGCAGCCCCCATCCTTCTCCCCTCCTCCTCCTACTCCCCTCTCCCCTACTGAGGCAGACCTGGCTGCAGCTCGATCGGGTCTTGTATCTATTTATTTATTTCTTCGTCTTGGCCCCTTTTGCTGCTCAACAAATAACTTTGAGCCTCAGTCAGGAAGAACTGGAGAGTTTTTTATACTTTTGGCCCGAGAGGAGGAGGAAACAAATGGTGGATTTAGATGCCCCCCTCCCCCCGCATGCGTTTCCACCTTGAAACGCAGTGCGCATCAAATCAGACTGTCTTTTAAAATAATTAAACGTGGCAGATACTTTTTATCATAACTTCGGATCTACTTGGCCTAACAACACAATTTAAAAACTGGTTTAAAGTTCGAAGTCTCTACTTTTCACTCGAGAGTCAGAGAGGGCGGATCTTTACAGGTAGTTTTTTTTCTTCCTAAACTTTATTTAGGTTAGCCAGCATTGACAACGCTCTGCGTGTGACATAAACAGCTCTGCGACACGGCGAGGGACGCATAAATCGCGCAACACAACGAATCGATAATGAAATTCATTGCCAACGCTTTTAATAATCGATTTTTATTGATTTTATCGATTCGTTATTGCAGTCCTAAAGACATAAAAACATGGATGACTCTTAACTTTCTGCTTCTAAACTCAGATAAGACAGAGGTTATGGTTTTTGGACCTGAACATCTTAGAAATAAACTTTGCAACCTTTCACTTCCTCTGGATGGCATTAATCTGGCCTCCAGTTCTAATGTAAAGAAACTTGGTGTTATTTTTGATCAGGACATGTCTTTTAACCCCCACATTAAAAATGTTACCAGGACCGCCTTTTTCCACCTGCGTAATATCACTAAAATTAGAAACATTTTGTCCAAAAATGACGCAGAAAAACTGATTCATGCATTTATCACGTTTGGGCTGGATTACTGTAATTCTTTATTATCTGGACATCCAAAAACTCTCTAAAAAGTCCAGTTAATCTAAAATGCTGCTGCTAGAGTTTTAATGAGAGTTGGAAGGAGAGATCATATTTCTCCAGTTTTAGCTTCTCTCCACTGGCTCCCTGTCAAATTCAGAATAGAATTTAAAATATTACTCCTTACATACAAAGATCTTAACAACCAAGCTCCATCATATATTAAAGTGTATCTTACCCCCATGTGAAAAGATAACTCCGACCCAAGGCGAAATTTGAAAAAATGCATCAAAGTGGGTAGGGG
>NW_013952707.1:448821-451639 GCF_001266775.1 Austrofundulus limnaeus | reverse complement strand
TATTATTATTATTATTATTAGGCTTTGATCACTGACCAGCAGTGATTTCCTGCAGCCATTTAGGGATTGTTGCCTAACAGTGACACCTGGTGGACACAGGTGTCACCAGAGGGGCTCAGGGTCAAACAGCATTGATCAGGTCCATTCTATTCTGGTAGAAAACACCACGATGGATTTTTGGTGGAACCAACTTTCATTTTCTGTCCGTGAGGCTGACACTCTGTCTACTTTTAAGATTAGACTGAAGGCTTTCCTTTTTGATAAATCCTATGGTTAGACTTGGGTTTCCTGAGTTACTCCTTAGTTATAAGTTAATTAACTGGGCTGCTATAGGCTTAGACTGCTGGAGCACAAACTGACCACATTTCCTCACTCTGCTTTTATTTTTAGTCTGTCCTCTACATGTTTGTTATAATTACTTCTATCAATAATGTGTTTTCTTTGTCTCTCTTCCAGAGGAAAATACACCTGGACCAGTCCTGTGTTTGTTTCTCTTTCCTGTCCTCCAAACCCAGCTGGTCGAGGCAGATGGCCGCCTGTCCTGAGCCTGGTTCTGCTGGAGGTTTCTTCCTGTTTAGGGGGAGTTTTTTCCTCTCCACTGCTGCCAGTGTGCTGTTCAGGATGGGAGACTGTGTAGAAGCAAAGATGCGGCGCAGTCTGCTGGCTTCTTTAGATTTATTTTATTTTATTTTTTATTTTTTTTGTGTACAGTGCCACGAGACAACAGTTGTTGTGACTTGGTGCTATATAAAAAAACTGAATTGAATTGAATTGAATTAACTAATCTGTGAAAAAACTGCTTAAAAATAGTGGAACAATTTTAGAATAATAAAATAATAACGTTCCAACTTCTGAATTGTGATTGCATAAGCTGTAGCTGTCTGGCACTACTAGGCTTCCATACATCCCTGTATTTTAGGAACAGAACAAATGAGGCTCCGGGCTGAGAACACAGTGATGCGAGGACTGTTAACCACTGCTGACCAGAAAGGAAACACCAGACAGGGAATTAAAAGGTGACTACAGTGGGTCAGTCACCTCGCACTGATTTCATTGAGCTGAGTAATGTGCTGGAAAATTCTGAACAAACAAAGGAGGAGATGCTCACCTGGTGGCCACGCCTCCATGTTGAGCCTCAGTAAAGCATCGTGTGAGGAGGGTGATGAGAGGACCGGGGAGAGTTGGCAGCGTGTCGACGTTTTCTCTATTATTAGCAGGTAAACAGCTCTGATTTTAGAAGGGCTGCAGTTCTTTAAACTGGGGGGGGTCTGGTGCCAGAGAGTCTTACTTCTGACCTCATATTTACTCTGCTTCATTCCTTTCAGCATCGCTTTCACTCATTGTGACCTCAGCTTCCCGTCCGGGACCAGAGAGTGACACACTGCTCATGTCTTTAACGTTGAAAGAGGAAATGATCATGTTTATCAGAAAGGTCAATGATTCCTTTAAACTGGCACTTATTTTCAGTCATCCAGGAACTATAAAGGTCTTCTTTTTAGCCGGATTTCTCAAAAAACAAAAGTCCAATTGTTTTTATTTTATTTTTTTAATGGCCCTTTTGTATGACTTATGATAAAGTACACCACTAACAGGACTTTCAACAACATGAGGCTGGGAAGTAATTTTAAATCCATTTTTTATTTACCCTTCATTTACTTATTACTTTATTTCTTAACTTTTACTTTAGCAGGCAAATCATACTGAGATCACAGATCTCTTTTGCAAGGAAGGCCAGGGCCTGAAGGCAACCCAATATTCATGTGTTTTGTCTGTGGGAGGAAAGTGGATTAACCAGAAAAAACATCAGGCTGGCTGCAATCTGTGTAAAAAATATAATGAAATTGAACAAGTGTAATATCTGGGAAAATGTGTTTAGGGAAAATATTTTTAAAAAAATCTTCTGATAAGAAAAGAGAAAGAATGAGTAAATCTTTCCAGAAATAAATGTAACCCATCACATAAAGTCAGGGAGTAAGTCAGATTTAAACAAATAAAACTACACAAACTTTGTAATTCTTGGCTTTTAAAGTAACATTTTGATACCCAGATCATCCAGATATCATAAGTGGTTCATAAGATATTGCAGGATTTGTCTTTCTAATCGTAAATACCTTTGGGAAATTGGTCTGAATCCTACTTTTTGGATATTCTAATAAGGATTTCTTAACATAATTTGAAAGAGAAAATCTCTAACCTATAGATTTTTCCCAGCTTGTACTCAAAGTAATTTCACTAGAACACAAAAAAAAAATTGAGAAAAAAAACACTAAGACTTTTCTACTCAAACACATTGTTAGTTGGTGATCAAAATAGTGCTTCAAAACATTCTTTGTTATACTTCAGACATTTCCTTTAAGGCAGTGTTTCCCAAAGTTGGGGTCGGGATCCAAAGTGGGGTCCTGAAAAGATTTTGTGAATTAATTACATTTTGCCTTAGTTGTTACAAAGGAGTGAGGTTAGTATATTTAAAATGGATAAATGTAGTGTAAGAAAATTTAGCGTTCGTTAATTGAAATTGTGATGAAACCACAAAAATATTGAATAGATTAAAATGTAAAGTGAATGGACCATTCTACACCAGTAACTGGAGTGAATGCCGGTTTATTGCTGTCTGTGTAAGCAGGAAACCAACGCTGACGAGAAACCGGAAGTCCCGGCTTATAAATACATGGCTCTTCAGTGCCTGGTACGTCCACTGCAAGCCTACGGCTGAATCACAGACACTCTGAACATTAATGCTCTCCTAATGTTTATCATAATCAGTTTTATTATGTGTGGTCATGATGTTCTAGGCATGTATCTGAAATTGGTCTTTTTT
>NW_013952707.1:444898-448246 GCF_001266775.1 Austrofundulus limnaeus | reverse complement strand
AGGACAGGTTCCAGCCCCACCCTGACCCTGATTAGGAACAAGGAGGACAGGAGGAGGATTTTTCTTTATAGCAGGAAACAGATATTTATTATAAAACATGATTTATTTGATGTTAATCTGAATCAGTTTAGTCTTGTTTGTAAATATATTTGACGGTTTTGTAGGAATGAACACGTTTGTAATGTTTGTTCAAAATAAACCCGCTTCTTATGACTTCTGTTGAATAAAATATTATCAGTAAAAACCTCAAATCATGTCCTAAGAATCAGAACTCTCTTGTAGATATAAAGGATAACATTTAGAAAATGCAATTGTGCAACTATCAAAAAAAACTTCCTCTCAGTCACTGAAAATAATTTATTTACTACATTTTAAAGACAGATTATTATCTGGGCCCTTAAGGGTTAATGCTCCAGAACGGGACTGTCTGTCTGACCTGCAGTGTGACACAGAGGAGAGGAGAGGAGCTCCATGTTTGAGTCCAGCAGGACCTGTACAGCAGCTGACTCTGTCTGGATTTCAGTTTACAAACTACTCTGGTTACTTTTTTCAAAGTTGAGGGACATTACAGCTGCGCTGCTGATCAGTGCTATTTATAGAACATGAACAGACTCGCGGGAACCTGGTCGCACGCGGAGTCTGTGTTGATTCTAAATTATTGATAAGGTAACCATGCTGTGGCTTCACCTGTTGCATTTTATTTTAAAGAAAGAAAAAGTAGCTTGCAAAGTTGTCACATCGGTGCTACGTGATTAAAAGCAGAGTTTTCATCACTCGCGCACACATGTCTTCCTATCTTTGTGAGGACCACAGATAGCGCTCAGCCTCGCTCTGCACCGTCTTTTTTCCCCAAGTTTGGCGAGAGGTGGATATGGAGGGGTGCAAAAATAGCTCTCGACTTGATCTGGCCTTATTTAAATAAAAATGACTACATGCCATGAAATTCTTAGAGGGACGGGTCGTCTCGTTGGCGGGGGGCCCCCGCCCTGACTGTATAACAGTAGGGGGAAACACTGCTAAACCTATTTTAATCAAGACATAATAGTCAAACAATAGATCAGTAGAATCAATACTTTAAAAGGAAAACTATGAATATGGTGTGGTGCTTCTAAAATCAGTTTCTAAATGACTAAATAAATTTCTTCAGTAGTATAAAAATATTGTTACTATGCCCATGTTTTGTTGACCTGATGGGTTTTTTTGTGTTCCAAAAAGTAGTGTGTCAGAAAAAAAGACAACAGAAGTGGATCAATAGTCTAAAGCTAAAAACAGGAGGTGAGGAAACGTACAACAATCAATGCAAGAGTGTGCAGTGACCACTTTCTAACAGGTATTGTATCGCTTAAATCTTAATTTCAGATATTTTATTGGACAGTTACGCTAAATAAATTAATTACAAGTAGATCCAAGCACATAGAAATAATGGGTTACTTGTTAGCGTTATTGATAGTATTATCATAGGCTAATTACTTAAAATAGCAGAAGTCACTCCTCACCCGGGCAGAAACAAGTCGACTGCCATTTAAAACTTCTTTGGATCCTAAATGTTTGACCCAACCTGAAAAAAAAAAAATTGTAGGCTTCAAGGCTTTTGAAAGCTTTCATCTGGCTCGTTGTATTATACAACTCTTCAGCACCAGATAGTTAATCATGTCAGTTGCCTCGACGGTAAATCCTCAAGATCTTATGGCAAGTCATTTTTATTAAGACAATATGGATCAGATCCTAAATGTACACACAGTTTTTTGTGATACCTCCTCTTAACCAGCCCATTTATAGCCTGGTAAAAACCAGACCCTTGTCCTTCACTTTGCTTCATACGAGGGTCTGGACTCTCGGCTATAGAGAAGCAATTCTTGCTGGAGGCGTGGTCTCTGCTGAAGTTTAAAATGATTGGATCGGTTGGCTGCGATGTTTGTAGCCAGCTCCACTGTGAAGGAGGCTAAGCTGAGAAGCTAACCGGAAATCACGTGTGCTGTAAACAACCCCACTGAGAGGAGAAAAGTACCGAGCCGAACCAGACGACTGTAAATGAGAGCTGCTGCTTTGTCAGACAAATTTATTTTAATTTGGAAGCCTTATCAACACGGACTGGCTTCATTCACTTCCTCCACTGCCGTATGCTAAAATAACTAGCAGACACTGCGCAGAAAATCGACGTTCTGCTCTCTGATTGGCTCGGACGAAAATTCTCCCAAAGAAATCCTTGTCTATGGGAGAAATCCCAGACAGAGCAGTGAAGGGAGACTAGAATTGAGCGGAACTGCGTAGGAAGGCAAGGGCCAGGCTAGCCCATTTAGGGCCTTAGCGTATTCGCTGTAATCCATTTCACTGTGTTTTGAACTGGAGCAAATCACTTCCTGCCTCCCATCTGACATTCGTGCATCATCCAGGTCACATGACTGCAACCCAGCAATACTGAACAAATCTGAGCACAAATATGTATCAAGAAATCAAAACTGTCAGATTTCTTTATCTTAAATGGCTTTTACATGGGTGTCACCAACATAACAGACAGGTGTGGGCCAGATCTGGTATCAAGCTGGCACTGCTGGAATGGTAAATGGTTTGTCAAGCAGAAGTGGGCCAGGTCTGGCAATAAAGGCAGTGTTTTATGATGACATGCCACAACTAGACCAGTTGTCGTTTGGTTTATGTGGTGCTGGCTCATGCATGGACAAGCCACATCTGGGCCTCCAAAGGGCCATCATTTATTTATTTTACATAAGCAGTGTGGGCCAGAACTGGGCCAGACAAATATTCTCTGTGGGTTGTTGATGGGTTTTCAGTCACTTTCGTTTTTTTGTAGACAAACAGTGGAAGTTGTTAGCTGCTCACAGATTTATTATTTTTTTTTATTTTAAAGGACATGTTCACTATGCATTTGAAAAAAAAATTCTAACCTTTATAAAATATTTGAATCAATGGTCATAACTTTGGACTGAGTAGATAAGTCAGAATCCACCCAATCACATGAAAAGTGAACATTCTGCTATTCTTTGAGATGGGTTATAATGCTGTATCCATGCGATTTGATTGTTGTTCCTGGCTTAACTGAAATATGTGATCATTTATGATTATTTATCAACTCAAGTGTCACAACTTTCTGATTATTTTTCATAATAAAGGATGTGTTTACTTCCTAAAATAAAAGCAGGTAAAGCTCAGTCTACAGTGTAAGATTTGCAAAAAACAAATAAAGAAACATTGGAACAATATTATTTTTGTGTGTTTTTTCTTTTTCTTAATTATAATGCAAAAAGATAGGTTGTCATTCTTTTCATCATGTGTTGTGGAATACTGATTATGTATCACCTTGACACTGTCCAATTGTTCATATCTTATATC
>NW_013952707.1:439570-444875 GCF_001266775.1 Austrofundulus limnaeus | reverse complement strand
TCCTGGTTGGTTAAACATTATCACATAATGATAACTGACAGTATAACATTGCTTGCCCGGCCGATGACAGCCGGGCCCACATCTTACAGACTTCGTGATTGCTTTCTGTTTMATGTCTGCCCATCAATAAATGACTTTATAACCATACCCGCAAGACTTGTCTTTTAAACACCCTTTTCGCCGTGTTTCTGACTATCTTTGCCGCGACATCATGTAACTTTGATTTATAAAATGATAATAACTTGTACTTAAAATAAAATATAATTCAAAAATATAAAGAACATTATTATTTTGTTTATTAAAGAAAATAAAATGTCTCATTTGAGGGAGGTCTTTTGAGACCAGGGTCAAAGACAGGTGGAAATGTTTATTCCCCCTCGGGGTGACCCTTACAACAGAGTCAGACAAACAGTTGAGACATTTATTTGAAAAAAGCAGGAGGAAAAACTCAGGATTACTAATGACAGTGGCCGACAACACTGTTGTGATGTATGGAGATGTATGTATGGTATGGACTCAAGCAAAGAGAGATACTAAATCCTAGAATCCTCTCTGCTCTGACTTCCTGTACACTTTGTTTACTGTTCACCTGCTTTTTACTGTCATCACGTCAGACTAATGACACAGAAAGCTGCTCGTCTGAGCCAAAGATCTACGTGGAGCCAGTATAAGAAAAAGTGTGATAAGCAGGCACGAGAAGTAAAGAAATGTTTTAAAATGCAGAGCATGTTCACTACTCTCACGTTGCTCATCATGTCTTTGTGGGACTCGACCAGTCCGGGACAAGAGGACTGGGCCCAGAGGCCAGCAGCTGAAGAGGGGGCGCCGCCAGGCCACAGAGGGCCTAATTACAGAGTTGAACCAGAAACAACGCTGTGGAAACTTGCAGTGTGCAGCTGACATAAGAGTCTGCAAAAGGATGGTTTGGTTTTACTCTTTCACAACGAGAAGTTTGGTAGCTGCTGATAAATAGTTTGCATAATAATGGGTCTACTCAATTTACCAATTAACTGCAAGGGTAAATTGGAAAGTTGGGATAGTTGAGACGCCCACAACAAATCTGCAACAATTCTGAGAAACTTTGTTGAACAAAGATTTTAACATGTTCAGTATTTTCCAGAAGCACTGCGAGCCTTTGTTCCTCACATGAGGAAAACCCAGGAACAACGAGGCATTTTGAAGAGTCCTCTAAGAAAACTGTTCCTTAACTACCCTTGGCACAAATAGTAAGGAAATTTGTGTTCATTAGATTATTACTTCTTTGTAACAACGCTTCTGAGCAATAGATATTATGCCAGGCACCTGATTGGCTGCACCTGTGGGTACAAGAAGC
This sequence comes from Austrofundulus limnaeus, assembly GCF_001266775.1. NCBI lineage: Eukaryota > Metazoa > Chordata > Actinopteri > Cyprinodontiformes > Rivulidae > Austrofundulus > Austrofundulus limnaeus. The sequence goes on along the minus strand of NW_013952707.1, from coordinate 443,542 downwards.
TCAAAACAACAGCAATAGCAAAATAATCTGACAATGGCAGAGAAGATTCAACAAACATTTTTCTTGTGAGCAACCCTCATACTTAACTCTACTGCTCATCCCACAAATACATGTTCCTTACATATTTGTCACAGTTTGAAAGGGAAATTAACAGGCTTTGCAAAGTTATAAGATTTATTGCCAAGACTTGTTACAACAAAGAAGTAATCTACCAAACACAAATTCCTTAACTTTTTGTACAAAGATCAGTTGGTAGCAGTCACAGGTCAGTGAGATATGGACTTGAACGTTTGTTAGGTTCTGTTCTCTAATGGTTTTGTATTTGTCAGAGGTATTTTTCTGCATCTATGAGCAGAAACACTCTTTTGTTGTGCTGTCAGAAGGTTGCGTGTTCAAATCACGTCGGGGTCACCAAACTAAGAAATACGTGTTTTAATATCGGCTGACAATCAGATGAAAACACAAGTGTTAAATAAACTGATCTGCGATAGGAAATAAATGTCATACAACACCAGAATTCTGGAGTGGGGTTTATTATGCCACCGGCTGACAAGTCAAAACCACACTGAATGAAAAACAGGAAGTCCCTGTTTAAATACAGTACAGGATTCTTCAATGCCTGAGTTCGCCCTCTGCTGGCCTACGGCTGAATCACAGGCATTCAGACAAAAGACCTCACACTTATGTTAACACAGCTTTTAATTATGTGTTGTTAATAATTCGGACATGTATCTACCCTATTTCAATTAACACATAATAGATCAAACATTATAACAATGTTATAAAAAGAAACCCCTAATACTCTGGTGTTGTTTCTGAAATCAGTACTAATCTGTAATAATTATAAATTTCTTCAGTACCTCAAGAGTTCATTTTAGGTCACAATCTGCCATCTTATGTGTTGCCTTTGGGATTGATATTCATGTTTATGCTAATGATATCCAAATTTGTCCTTGGGTTTCTTGCACCTCAATGTTGTTCCACTATCAGAAATCACAGTTTTGTTTTATTTGAGAAGCAAATATCCACAGTTGTCAAAACAAGGTTTTATCAATTAAAAAAACAAAATAATACCTTACATTCCTTCAAAAGATCTTAAATCATGTATTAATGCCTTCATCACCTCTAGATTAAATGGCTAAAACATTGTCTTCAATAAGTTCAGTCTGTGTCCCATTAGGTCTTTATATTTTGGTGTTTGTTTTATTTAAGTTTTAGCTTAATTTATTGCATTTGTTGGTTATCATGTGTGAATTCATTATATTTATTTTATAGATGTTTATCCTGCTGGTGTTTAACCATCTTATAAGCAGGCTTTAAAAACAAAATTGTCATTGAAAATTAAGGTATTTTCCTGCATTTTTGTGTCTCCAATAGTTGCAGACCAGTTAGATACAGGCTTTAACTAACGTCAGACAAACTCATTACTCTTTGTCAACAGTTTTTTTTTGTTTTGTTTTTATAATAATTTGTGATTCTGATTAATCTGATTTTCATCTGTTCCAATATTTTTTCTCATATTGAATATTCCTGCACAGTGTCTCAGGCAAAATGCCAACTACATCTGTGTGAAAATACAGTATATATAAAATGGATCTAAAGAATAAAACTCACAGAATTTAAAGGTAAAAGACACATTATGGATCACAGCTTTACAGTATTTATGCATAAAACAGTTGTAGTTTTGCTAAATACCAATCAATACTGTGTACAAACCCATAACCTAAAATATTTGTTTAATTAATGGKATAATTTACATTTTCTCTTTGTTCCAGACTTTTTTTACAACTATATCATCATGATGTATTACCAAAAAATAAATAAATAAATAAACTTGAACTTGAAATTATATTTATATAAAAATGTTTTGTTTGAGACTGTTGCACACACAGAAAGAACAAAAGCAAAATGTGTTGCATAAAATGAAGCTAGCTCACAAATCATAAACTAGGACATGATTTTATATTTAGAAATGTTCTTTACATTGAAGTGTTGAAGCTAAATTTTTCATGGTTGATATGTGTGCCTCCTTCAGCCTCACCCACCTCCCACCTTGGCTCTGAATTCCTCTGGTAAGTGAGATAAGAGCTGATCACATCTACTTGTGAGTTCAGTCAATGGTTTACAGAAAGTGAAGACACTTTCCTACCTACCCTATGCTTTTTTTATTATCTGCTTTAACAACTTCAAATTCAACTTTATGTAAGAAAAATGGAACATTTGTCTATAAAATCACCAAATAAGCTTTGCTTCTACTGGAGGCAACCAGCCTGTGGCACTGCTGAGGTGTTATGGAGGCCCAGGATGCTTTGATAGCGGCCTTAAGCTCATCCAGAGTGTTGGGTCTTGTGTCTTAAGCTCATCCAGAGTGTTGGGTCTTGTGTCTTAAGCTCATCCAGAGTGTTGGGTCTTGTGTCTTAAGCTCATCCAGAGTGTTGGGTCTTGTGTCTTAAGCTCATCCAGAGTGTTGGGTCTTGCGTCTCTCAACTTTCTCTTCACAACATCCCACAGATTCTCTCTGGGGTTCAGGTCAGGAGAGTTGGCAGGCCAGTTGAGCCCAGTAATACCATGGTCAGTAAACCATTTACCAGTGGTTTTGGCACTGTGAGCAGGTGCCAGGTCGTGCTGAAAAATGAAATCTTCATCTCCATAAAGCTTTTCAACAGATGGAAGCATGAAGTGCTCCAAAATCTCCGGATAGCTGCATTGACCCTGGCCTTGATAAAACACAGTGGACCAACACCAGCAGCTGACATGGCACCCCAGACCATCACTGATTGTGGGTACTTGACACTGGACTTCAGGCATTTTATCATTTCCTTCTCCCCAGTCTTCCTCCAGACTCTGGATCCTTCATTTCTGAATGACATGCAAAATTTGCTTTCATCTGAAAAAAGTACTTTGGACCACTGAGCAACAGTCCAGTGCTACTTCTCTGTAGCCCAGGTCAGGCGCTTCTGCTGCTGTTTCTGGTTCAAAAGTGGCTTGACCTGGGGAATGAGGCACCTTTAGCCCATTTCCTGCACACGCCTGTGCACGGTGGCTCTGGAAGTTTGTACTCCAGACTCAGTCCACTGCTTCTGCAGGTCCCCCAAGGTCTGGAATCGGCCCATCTCCACAATCTTCCTTAGGGTCCGGTCACCTCTTCTCGTTGTGCAGCGTTTTCTGCCACACTTTTTCCTTCCCACAGACTTCCMACWGVRGTGCCTTGATACAGCACTCTGGGAACAGCCTATTGGTTCAGAAATGTCTTTCTGTGTCTTACCCACTTGCTTGAGGGTGTCAATGACGGCCTTCTGGACAGCAGTCAGGTCAGCAGTCTGACCCATGATTGTGGTTTTAAGTAATGAACCAGACTGTGAGTTTTTTAAAAGCCTCAGGTATCTTTTGCAGGTATTTAGAGTTAATTCATTGATTCAGATGTTTAGGTTAATAAGTTGTTTAGAGAACCTTTTCATGATATGCTAATTTTTGGAGATAGGGATTTTTGTTTTTTCTTTACTTTATTGCCAAAATCATCAATATTAAAACAATAAAAGGCTTGAACTACTTCAGTTGATGTGCAATGAATCTAAAATATATGAAAGTTGAATGTTTATCAGTACATTACAGAAAATAATGAACTTTATCACAATATGCTAATTTTTTGAGAAGGACCTGTACTTTTAGCACCGGCTGCGTCTTCAGCCTGTTTACACTCGGTCAGAAACAGGAGAGACTCTTCAGTCTGGTTAACCGGAAAGTTTCACCAAGTTTCACTCTCTCCACTTCTTTTCAACCAAAATAAAATCTGTTTTATGCCAACGTTAAGTTAATTTTAATATTTCATTTCTGTCACATAATAAAAAATATTCATATATTTTCATATTAAATAAGCTTTATATTACACATTTTTACATATCTCATAAAGGATGAAGTTTTTTTATATATGTTTATAAAATAATTAAACCTCAGGAAGTTAAATACACTATT
>NW_013952707.1:436020-437946 GCF_001266775.1 Austrofundulus limnaeus | reverse complement strand
AAATATTTGTTTAATTAATGGGATAATTTACATTTTCTCTTTGTTTCAGACTTTTTTCCCAACTGTATCATCATGATGTATTTTCAAAAAAAATATTAAACTTGAACTTGAAATGATATATGTATATTTAAATTAAAAAAGGCTTGTTTGAGACTGTTGCACACACAGAAAGAACAAAACCAAAATGTGTTGCATAAAATGAAGCACTTATTGAAGCGACTGCAGCTTTTTTCATCATCTAGCCTCATTCAGCTGCTTTAAAGTATATTTTGGAATCAGCTGCTGTGGTTGAAGCCGTCCAACATTTCCTGCTCTGCTCTTTACTTAGCGTCTTGGATATTAGGACATGGTTCTTCACGTGCACAACTACGTAGCATTTAAAGAAAACTTCTCCACCCGTTTGAGTACATAATCATGACTAACTGGAAATGGAAAGCTGAACATGTATACACAAAAAGAGAAAAAAAGAAAAAAAAGTTTCTTATTCATTGTTTTAAAGCCTATTCACCAGAAAACAATCCAGTTTAAGCAAGAAAACCAGGAAATTCGGAGTAAGGAATGCCACAGTTTGAAGCCACAGCATTTAGCTCAATTACGCGATTCTGGAAACCTCAAGTGAGGTGTTTTGGTCAGAGGAGACCACAAATTGTCAGATGCTGTTTAAACTGCAGAGCGGTTGTCATGGAGCCTGGAAGCCACCATCCAAAGAAACAGGAAATGGGCAATGCTCTCAAACGGTGACAGTTACAGAGCAGCTAGTGCACGACCCGTGTCACCACGACAGACACAGAAGTTCACACTCATGCATGTAAACACAAAGACTCCATCGTAAAACAATACAAATGTAAGATTCTTATAGGATGCTGCAATCATATTTTCCTTGTGGAAATGTGTTTGTTGACCTCAATGTGCGACACAGAAGCACTACAAAGGAAAGAAAGAATTATTCATTTCCTTAAACACAGGTCATGGTTTCACCATCTTCTCGACCATGAGGACTGTGTGATGCACGGTACAGATGGAGAGGAGCTCTTTAGCTGAAATCTAGTGCCTGCAGTCGGTGTCCTGACAAGAGATATCCTCACCAATGCGTGGCAGCGACTCATCAGACTGTACTCGGGACAAAAATAGTTCTGAAAGCGAGCTGTGAGCCTCTCTCGCAGCACCTGGGTGATGAAACTCACCAAACTCTGTACTTCTCTGAATTATCTGGTGAATTAATTATGATTTAATTATCTGATGAGTGTGACATGCTCTTGCTCTCTGTAAATAAAGCAAAGTCACTTCCTATATTTCATCCAACACTAAACAGAGGCCGACAGAGAACAGACCGGCCAGAGGAGGGAGGGGTGGGGAGGCTCTTGATGTGCGAGCGCTTCAAGAGCTGACCTGCGTCTGACCTCAAAGTGCACAAGCGTCCAACTTGAAGCGTTGGATGCGAATTTGATGCTGAAATCGTGTTCGTGTGAACGCAGCATAAAGCTCAGGTCTCCAAAGAGAAGCCTGAGGGTTTAGACATGGTTTGGGTCTGGGTCAGTGGCCAAGTCAGCAAACATTTGTACACTAAAGTAAAGAGCTTACTATGTATATATATACAGTTGTGTCCATATCACTGTGTGAACTGTGTTAACTTATTTATCCAATCTCCACACTTAATAAAAGGCAGTTAACTTTTAAACCTAGTTTTTCACAGAGTGAGTTAACACTTACTGCTACTGAATTAAGTTTTATGAAAACCCCCTTTTGTCAGTGTCAGCCAGACAAAAGTTGAAACACTGGTTTAAACTCTGTAAAATCTTAGGAAAGATTTTAGAAATAAACCCTTTTTTATTTATTAACAGCTTTGTGGTTGAAATATAACACTAAAAGCGTTATTTTTCCTTTTCCTGCTTGAATTAAGATTGTTTCTCCTCTAAGGCCTTTCTT
>NW_013952707.1:431010-432044 GCF_001266775.1 Austrofundulus limnaeus | reverse complement strand
AAGAACCCGTTTCCTCGTATATTAACTATATTAATATTAATCGATATTAATTAGGTTAAATATGAGAAGTTATGTTGGAGGTAATCTCTACACAGGTTAGTAGACATCATTTTGTCCAGTCAGGAAATCTGTCACTACGTCACACAGTGGAGTCTCTCTGATTGGTTGACGCGGCGCATCGAGCTGCAAAAGTTCAGATTTTCCAACTTCAGCGATTTGCACATCAAGCACGTCGAACGCTCAAATCGCGCTGCTCTAATCGCGCTTCACGCGCCGCAGCACTTCCCGACGCTGCTTGAAGCGTGTCCACCATAGACTTTGCATGTAAACCTGATGCTCCTGATGTTGAAATTGGTGTGAACGCACCATTAGTCCACTTCCAAAGTCCAAAACTCAAAGTGTTCCTGATAAACAAAGACACATAGGAGAAGTCACTAAAAGCTGTTCATCTTTAGTGTCTAATAAAACAAAGAATTCACAGCATCTCCAATCTAACACAACCACTAGACCCCATCTAAAACCTGACTCTGACCAGTCCTCAACAATATGATCTGGGACTGCAGTCCTGAGGAAGACAGATGTAAAAGAACCCACATATTTCCACAGATAGTCCAACCCAGACTATAACACTGACCACAACTTAAATCACATCCCTGCCCTAAAACAAACCCCTAACTCAAAAATGAACCTCAACAGTAATACTGAGTGTTAGACCCCTTAAGGACTACTGGTCCTGACAAGGTAGGTGATTATACTAGAAAAGGCCCTAAAAGACACATACATTGGTTTTCTATTCTGGAGGGGACTTTGTGTTGACTTCCATTCATTTCTACAGCCTAACCCTGGCCCTTTCCCCTAAACCTAACCAACCCAGAACAAACCTAACCCTAAACCTAGCCTGAACTCAATTCACATCTTGTTCCTAAACTTAACACCACAATGAAAATCAACATCCAAACCAGAGGGGACCAGGCTTTGGTCCTCATTAGAAGCATTGGGTCCCCACAAGGCCGTATTTGTCTGGAAAATGGTCC
>NW_013952707.1:421078-428645 GCF_001266775.1 Austrofundulus limnaeus | reverse complement strand
GTAAAATAAAGACTGTAAAAATACTGTAGGCTGTTTAGTTTTTATAATTTTTAAACTAAAAGTTTAAAAATATTTTACAGGGATGGGGCCATTTTACACGCAAAGCATTCTGGGTAAATGATGACGTGGATAGGTCCTCGGTGCGAGGCTGCTAGCGAGCTATATCCACCCTGAAGGTTAATCTTGGACAATATCTGATGATCGACTCTTTTAAATGAAACCAGAGAGTGTTGACAGAGAGGAGAAGGTAGAAATGACTCAGCCTGTAACTGAAAATATAGATGGAGGACCTCAGTTTAGCTTGTTAGTTTGTCGCGCTAGCACCGAGCTAATACATAAGGCAATATAGCATCAGCGCTAAAGCTAACAGGCCAAGCTGAGGTTCTTCTTCCATGAAGCAGCTCTGTTGTCCTCCATCCAAATTTTCAGTTACAGGCTGAGTCATTTCTACCTTCTCCTCTCTGTCAACGCTCTCTGGTTTCATTTAAAAGAGCCAATCATCAGACATTGTCCAAGATTAACCTTCAGGGTGGATATAGCTCGCTCACACCGAGGACCTATCCACGTCAACATTTACCCAGAATGCTTTGCATGTAAATAAAATGGTTCCGTCCGTGTTAAAATATATTTTTTAAAATTTACAAAACTAAACAGCCTACAGTATTTTTACAGTCTTTATTTTACAGTTAAAATATATGTTTATCAAATGAAGTCTAATCTTACAACTAATCGGGGATCCCTTTAAATGTTGAAAAAAAACTCAGAATAATAATAGTATTTTTCACAAATGAAAAGCTTAAAATGCAATGTTTCAAATTGTTCTGAACAACAGAGTTTGAAAACATATTATAGGTTGTAAAGAACTAAAAGTTGTCATTTGTTGAATTTGCAGCAGTAGGAGGTCATATTTACTTTTTCTTCTTTCTGTACCATGGAAGAAAGTGGTCAATCAGAAACTCCACGGTCAATAAACATGGTGGTCATCCACCGATCACCCTTTACTCAATCTATCAAAACCATTCAGGACTGCACAGACATCAGTGCATTGGATTAGGGGTTGCCAAAGAAGGTTTATGCATAACTACCAGCCTCTGGAGGATCCTACACCTTGATGTTCGTGGGACTCCAGAGGCGCCAGTAGCTTCAAATATCTGTTTGCTGCTTTGTAATGGCATTTTAGCAGCTGCTCTCTTAATCAAATGTATTTGACTGGTCTTCCTCATTGTGCCTTTATCTGCACAAAACTGTATGCGCTCTGAATCAGCCACAAACCTCTTCACTTTTAAGTTTTAGTGAAATATCTAAGGGTTTCATACCCTGTCTGAGGCATTCAATTATTTCACGCTTTTCAGCAGCAGAGTTCCTTTTTCTATCAAAAATTGCGTGAAAATGTTAATCTGCTGGCCCTGTGATGGACTTGCGACCTGTCCAGGGTGTACCCCGCCCCTCGCACTGTGACTGCTGGATATGGGCACCAGTGACCCATGCAACCCTGAAAAGGAAGAAGCGTGTACAGAAAATGGATGGATGGATGGATGGATGGATGGATGTTAATCTGCTTAATAATGTGGAACATCCTTCTACAGTAGCTTTTCCTTTAATTAGGCTCACCTGGCAAACTAAATGGTAAATGGTAAATGGACTGTACTTATATAGTGCCTTTCTATCCATCCAGGACACTCAAAGCGCTTCACACTACAGACATTCACCCATGCACACACACATTCACACAGTGATGATGGCAATCTACAATTGTAGCCACAGCTGCCCTGGGGCACACTGACAGAGGCTAATCGTCCCAGGTGTATGAGATGGATTTCAGTGATCCATAGAAGCCTGAGGCACAATCCCATTTGTGAGTTTATTGAAAAACAAAAAATGAAATCTGTATGAAACCTAATTACAATTTACATTATAATTTGGAAAGCTGTGTACATAAAGCTAAAATTTGGTGTGGTAGTAGTTGAGGGTCATACCTGACACATACACAGTGCACTAACATTCCTTAGAGAAATTGGCCTACAAAAGAATCAATCAGTTTTTAATCAAAATGGCATTTTATATAATTGTCAGTATGGCTTTCACAAAAATCATTCGGCTTGTATGGCACTGAGCTAACTGACAGAATTCATACTGCCTTAAAGAATAATGAATTTGCAATTGGGTATTTTTAGATATTTCTAAAGCATTTGATACAGTGAATCATGAATTTTTGCTTTCTAAACTTTATAAATATGGTTTTAAAGATACTGTACACAAATAGCTTGGTAATTATCTATTATGCAGAAAACAATTGTTTTTATTAAGGAGCATGCATCTAGGCTGAACATGATAAAACAAGGAGTTCAACAAGGTTCAATATTGGGACCACTTTTGTTTATTATTTATATAAATGATTTTTCTTCTGTATCTAATTCTACATTTCTATTGCTTTTTGCAGATGATACCAATCTTTTTATCGCAAATAAAATATTACTACTCTCATAAATAGATTAAATGTTGAACTTTATAAGTATTCTAAATGGTTTAAAGCGAACAAGTTGTCTTTGAATGTTAAGAAGTCTAGTTTTATTGTAGTTGCTTGAAATAAAACATAACAGTGATCAAATTAAAATTTATATCAATGATGAAGAAATAATTCAAGTTTCATCAGCAAGTTTTTTAGGGGTCTGGATTGATGAGAAACTTTGTTGGAAAGACCGTATTGGACACGTCTGCATAAAAATTGCCAAATCTATTGGAATCTTAAGCAAGATTAGTTTGTTTATGAATCTGGTTTTTTAATCTTATATTACAGTTTAATTTATCCTTACTATTGTAATATTGTTTGGGGAGCTACATTTCCAACTCATCTAAACAAAATATTTTTCTACAGAAAAAGTTTCTAAGAATAGTTACCTTCTCAAAATTTGATACCCCAAGTGCACCTTTATTCTATATATTAAAACTGTTGAATATTTTTGATATAAACATATTTCTTACTTGTACATTTATGTTCAGAGTTCTGTATAATATAAACTGGCCTTCCTATATTAAAAGCTATTTTCATATGAACTCACAAATTTATAATTATCCTACTAGGCAAACTCTTCATTTGCATCTTCCATTAAACAAATCATTGCGTGACCAATTCTCAATCAGATTTTATGGAGCCGAAATGTGGAAATCAAATGTTGAACTTGTGGAACCTTCAATATCTCTCTGTGTGTATAAAAATAGATTAAAAACCAAGCTTTTAATTTTGAAATGTGAAATTTGAGTGATTTTAAATTCATACAGATTTTTCTTACTTTTGTATGTGTTTTGATGGATTTTAAATCGAATTTTGATGTTGATTTTTGTATTGATGTTAGAGGCTATTTTTGTTTTATGTTTTTTTTTACTGTTGTGTTGTAGTCAGTTTTGATGGGGAGTGGTTTTTACATAAGCCTATTCAAGCTTTTACCCTTCCCTTGCACATGAAATTTCTCATTTTGAATTGTTGTTGTGCTGTTTCTGTTTTACTTTTTGCATTTTTAAATCAAAATCAAATCAAAATGAAATGCAAAAAAAACAAAACAAAAAAAAAGATCTTTGGCATGCAAGGTGGCAAATGATCCTGTTTGATTTAAAAAGATTTATTTCAGGACAAGAAAATGTTTGGCACAAACTGTAAATAGTTCAAGGTGAAGTTGGTTGAGAACACGGTCACAGCCAACAGGTGATGATAACCAGAGGTCAAAGTGTATGTAAATAAGCTGATGCTTCTTCTTATGCCAGGTCTCTTCAATGTTTAAAAGGTGTGTAGAAATCAGACAGATTTATAGTAGGAACAAAGATTCAACCTGATCAAGGATCATCTCTAATAAGGAAAATCTGATGCTTTAGTATTTCATACTGAACCAGGAGTGGAGACCAAAGTCAGCAAGTGCACAGAGGGCACATTCAGGCTCTACCCTGATAGATAAATACCACACACACATGCTACATGCCTTTCTGAATCAGACGCAGCTCTGTCCACTGTTTGATCCTACAGTTGACGTGTTCCAGAGACATTTTTCTCAGACATGTTTTATTCCAGTTTAGACTTTGGTCTGAAGGTGGGCTCGACGCAGCCTGGTGGAATTTACCACAAAAGATTTTGATCCGTGGCATTGCTCTTTTTCTTCTGTGGTTTCCACCATCCCATCTAATGATAGTCTCCAAAAAGCAGAAAACAGTGGCACTGCTGTGATACAGTTTTAACTTTCTGACTCATCACACCCTTTGGATCAACATCATCAACAAACAGGCTTCTTTCCTCCCTTGATCAAAACACATGATACAGTTGATGAGCCAAACTTTAACATTTTCCTTTAGACAACTGAGAGGGGAAATGTCACTGCCCTTTTTCAAAACACACACACACTGGCACAAAACAACAGTGAGGCATCTTACAGACAGGAAGTGGAATTACACAAAAACACTGCCCCTTAATATAAAACAAGAGTCAATGCTGAATCAGGCTAACTATCTGAGTAGGCATGGGCTGGACTTTTCACATCATGGTATACCATGAAACCAACCAGTTTCACAGTATAATCCATGTGAATAGTCTTAATAATAATGTAATGATATGTGTGGTGTCACAAGTGGAAAATGCTATTCTATTCTTACCCCTGCCCATTAGTGAGGTGGAGAGAGTCGGTACTGCCAGGTTTCTTTGAGTAAAGGCTAATTTATACTTTAACAAGATCTAAGACAGATAATCAGTGTTTATGTTATTATGGGGGTCTTTGTCTCAGAGCGCTCATGGTTAGAAGGAAAACGAGGGATAAACCAGAATTTCTGCCCCTGCCTTCCTACAGTACTCCCCATGTAGCACATCTCACATGCATAGCTAATTATAAAAACACAGTAATAGCAGGATAGGTAGAGGGTTTTTTTTTTCACTCACAGGTTCAGATGTGAGCAAGGCAAGTTCAGTCTGTTGTTCTAATAAATGTGGGCGATGGATGAAAAGAGGCACTTCTTATTTTTGTAGGTCTACTACCTGTTTTGGGGAACTCCTCCACCGGATCACCAGTTAAATTCAGCACACACCAACGCACACCACGCCAATCTCAGTGCCAGAGAGACTATCAGTGACACTCAGAGTTTTGGGGAGCTCATATGCCGCTAGTTATAAAATGGGAAAAGTAATTCGCTAATACAAAAACTGGCTTCTAGTGGACCACTTTAAATGAAGTGTTGTTCAGCATAAACAAACACCCACAAAGTTCTGACCGCATAGGACAGGGTGTCAGTGAGAAATAACAGACGGAAGCTACGCAATTTTCATCACACAACAGCATCAACAAGATGTGCAACTTGAAGTATAAGCCAGCCTTAAGCATCTCGGACAGCTTCAGTTGGATCACCAACACCAATTACAAAGAGTGCACACAGAGGATTTCTGCAAAAACTAGAGTTGTCACCTTCTTGAAGGGAAGTGTGGCGATCGCCCTAACATTAAATTTAAGACTTTTTAATGCCCCTTGGAATAAAATTAAAGATAAACTTGACAATAACCACAGATGGAAAAAACACAGTTAGCAAAAATTTTTACCTAAATGTTTATATTAACATAAAACATGACTTTTAAATCCAGTGTAAAAGTTCCAACTTTCCAGAGTTAAAGAAAAGGTAAAAAGGCACAACTGGCAGATCACTTTCAAACACTTATTGTATTACATTCATGATGTTTTTTGTCTCAATAGTCATTAACCATTGTCGTAACTCTTCTTCACTGGTGTCCCTGTTGATGATATCAGGGATGGGGGTGAAAGCCTTGTAGAGACGAGAGAATCGGCAGAACTAGGAAATACCTGCTGTTTTTGGCAGCTTGATTTTGAGGCTTTGTGTTTCAAGCTGAACATATACCACTCCACTGATGATTCCCATTGTTCCCAGTTTGAATTAGATTCAATTCGGTTCATTTACATAGCACCAAGCCACAACACTCTCAGGGTACTGTACACAAAAAACATTCTAAGGAAATCAGCAGATAACGCTGAATCACTTTGTCACAGTCTCCCATCTTGAGCAGAACTTTGGCAATACTGGAGAGGAAAAACTCTCTTCTATCAGAAAGAAACCTCCTGCAGAACCTGGCAAAACAATTTGAAACATTTCTTAAATTAAATTCACTGTGCCACGTACAAATTCCCTAGTAATGGTTTCAGCCATGTGGAAAAGTCTTGGCTGCGCAGACAATTTTTGTTGAATTGACACTTTCCCATGTGGTCCAAAGTAAAAAGACATGTAAATACATGTCTCAATGCATTTTAAGTCTGATTTGAAACTGATCACTATGGTAACGGGGTAGCGCGTGGTCATGCAAACATACGTAAAGCCGACGTTAGGTGAAGGGGAGGGGAGGATGTGGCCCACATGGCCCAGCTGGGATATGTACTCACGAAGACCCAGCCCATGAATTGAGATACATTCAACGTTTCCAGGTCTGTGCTCTGTCCTGCCCCCGTCATTTCTGTCCAATAGGAGCAATGTCCGTCACCTGCGTGGCTTTCTTTATAAGTTATAGTCCACTTGCAAAAAGAACAATGTGAATGCAAATCTCGCCAAATGAAAAAATAAAGTCCACTATTTGGTCCGAACCAAACAACAAGTAGACCAAAAGACTTTCCTGGTGTGAATACGCCTTATACTAACTCCCTCTACAGCTTTGAACATGCAGACTTCACATGCTGCATGCTTCTGACAACACTGACTGGTGGCAGGATGGTGTGGCTGTGGCAGAGTGGTGAATGCTGATGCCTCACCGTTTGCACACGGTTTGCTCTAAAGCACACATACATGATCTGATCTGAACCACATTTTGTGTGCACCATCAGGGAGACCTTCTCAACACGTTGGTGTAGTCGTTTGACAAGATCACTTCAACCCCCATCAGTCTGTTAATTTTATGAGATTTAAATAATGTGATGATTCCAACAAAACTACTATCAGTTAGTCACTACTGAATGGAGACGGGGGACATCAGCGATGGCGTCGAGTTTTATCTTGTTATTCTTGTCAGAAATCAAACGAGCTAGTATAGCAAAAAAAACAAGCAAGTACAGCTTCAAATATTGCCTTCAAGCTAATTTTCTTGTTTTATGATATTAATGATATTAATATATTGATATTTTGCCAATTTCAATTTATTTTTGCTTCTGTTTAGCCTCGTCAGAGTTACTAGGCAACTGGACATAAACCAGGGTAAGGGTGGGAATAAAAGTAGAGGACTAGACTGTCCAAATTCACAGCCACTCTTTTTCTGGTTCTCGCGGTCTTCCAAGGACCAGGCCCACCTAGACCCTGAATTTGGACAGAGCCCTATTGCTACATGAACGACATGCATCTGGTGTGATAGTCCTGGCCACAAACACATCTCTGTTTTATTGGTTCCATAATCAGGACTGTGTGATGTTACAGCGAGAGGCATTATTACAAAAGATAAATGTTGCCAGTTATTTTAATATCTGAGACCAATTGAAATCATAATTTCAATCATAATTTTATACTTTGTTTTTTTTAAAGATTTTTTATTATTGCTTTGCCCTCTTCT
>NW_013952707.1:413988-420196 GCF_001266775.1 Austrofundulus limnaeus | reverse complement strand
ACATAAATCAAGGCTGCACAAAGCTTTTCTCCAAAACGAAAATCTATCTGAGGGCTGCAGCCAAATGCAATAATATAATTCATGAAAAACAAATATTTCTTAAGTACAGTCCTTTATTTTTAATGATTATGTCCTGCTGGAGTGTGACATGATTTTTTGTGTACAAACTAATACGGTATCAGAGTTTTATATATTTATACTTCTCATTCAACCACAATTAAGTTCACTTTATCTAGGAGGCACAATTTATATGGATAGTATTTATTTTCTCACAATAACAAGCTGGAATGAAAACAAGCAAAAATGAAATAAAAGCAACGACTTTCTACTGCTTGCCTTTTTTTAAAAATGTAAGGAGTGGAAAGTACAGATAATTGTGTGAAAATTTAAGAAGTAGAAGTAAAAATAAGGCTGAAAAATAATTACTTCAGTAGAGTAAAGATACCCAAAAATTATACTTAAGTACAGTAACAAAGTATTTGTACAGTTACTTTACAACTCTGGTGGGTTCAGTAACATAACTGGAAAAATGACCCTGGTTGCACTCACACTCTGGTTATATTCACCAAGGACCCCTCCCACACCTCTCAGGTTTTGTCTTACCTTCTGCCTGACGGCAGGAGTTTCTGCAGCATCAAGAGCCACACAGCAAGAGTGTGCAACAGTTTTCCCACTCAAGAGAACAACAGTGGAACCAGTTTGTGTGTTCAGGTGTGTGTATTTAAGCTCTTACCGTTGCCATGAAATGCTCTCTGTAGGTGGACTCCTCAAAAACCTCCGTCTGCAGGCGCTCTGGGTTCAAACACACACGTCTGAATCATTACTTAAACAGATAACCATAAGCATTTCACGGTACACTTGGTCAAGTATATAATACTTTCTCTGAGTACCTCTGCTGAGTGTGGCTCCGTTCTCTCTGTAGTCCTGAATCTCGGCATCCTTCCTGACCAGCAGACCTCCCAGCTGCTTCACCTGCTGCTGCAGCATGCGGCTTATCACCAGCAGGGGGCGCACCAGCTGAGCACACGCCTGAGACACATGGATGGATTTAGAAACAAACTTGTCTCCTCAAACCTACCGCTACAACACGTGAAATGTACCAAAGCAACGGGGGCAGGGCTGCAGCGGAACTCCCAGTAGAAAGGCAGCTCAGCCAGCTCGCTCTTCAGCCTCACGTTGATGTTCCCATTATCCTGTCGGGTCAGGAATATCTGAGCCTTGCCGCCAGTGAGCTCTCCTCCTGACAGACAGGGCTGCACCACCTCACACAGGTGGGAGAAGAACGCCTCGACTGATGCTCTCAGACGCCGGTTCAGCTCCTTGAGGAACACAGCAGAATTTAACAGGTTTGAATGTGATCCTGATGCACACAGACACAGATAAATCTGTTTGTAGCCTTTCATCATGAAAAAAAAGTGGTTACTGGCCTTGAAAATAGGATATCAAATTATTATTTTGTTGCACAACCTTTTTAGACAATGACTGAAACCCTCTCTGAAACTTCTAAACCAGCCCATGGCTATTTTGGTCCACTCCTCATTAAAGGGATCCCCGACTAGTTGTAACACTAGACTTTATATGATAAACATGTACTTCAACTGTAAAATAAAGACTGTAAAAATACTGTAGGATGTTCAGTTTTTATAATTTTTAAACTAAAAGTTTAAAAATATATTACACGGACGGGGCCATTTTATTTACACGCAAAGCATTCTGGGTAATTGATGACATCAACTAGGTCATCGGTGCAAGGCTGCTAGCGAGCTATATCCACCCTGAAGGTTAATCTTGGACAATATCTGACGATCGACTCTTTTAAATGAAACCAGAGAACGTTGACAGAGAGGAGAAGGTAGAAATGACAGCCTGTAATGGAAAATATGGATGAGGACCTCAGTTTAGCTTGTTTGTCACGCTAGCACCGAGCTAATACATATAAGGCAATATAGCGTTGGCGCTAGTACAAAGGCTAACAGGCTAAGCTGAGGTTCTTCTTCCATGAAGCAGCTCTGTTGTCCTCCATCCATATTTTCAGTTAGAGAGTTATTCTACCTTCTCCACTCTGTCAACGCTCTCTGGTTTCATTTAAAAGAGTCGATCATCAGATATTGTCCAAGATTAACCTTCAGGGTGGATATAGCTCGCTAGCAGCCTCGCACCAATGACCTAGTTGACATTATTATTTACCCAGAATGCTTTGCGTGTAAATAAAATAGCTCCGTCCGTGTTAAAATATATTTTTAAAAATTTACAAAACTAAACAGCCTATAGTATTTTTACAGTCTTTATTTTAAAGTTAAAATATATGTTTATGAAATAAAGTCTAATGTTACAACTAATCAGGGATCCCTTTAAGAAACCCACGGCTTAGCCTATCTCTGCTGCTGTGTAATTTTAGCTGGTATTTGTTCCAGTAAAGTTTGTTTATTTCCTCCTCTGCATGTATAGTATATGAAGTGGAACTCGTGTGTTTAGAAAATCAAACAAACAAACAGTATTCTGCTGTTTGATTCAAGAAACCAGCTGGTTAGTTCCCAAAGGTGTCAGTCAGAACTAAAGGCTCTCTTAAAATCGCGCTCTCACCAGTGTTGTAGGTGTTTATTCTTGTCACTATGTTGTTGTAGTATTCTCCAAAAGAACATGTGGCAGTAAACTTTATAACTTGTGAAAATGTTTTAAGCTTGACAGACAAGAAATGTGAAGCTGAATGGTGCAGAGTTACAAATTTCAGAGGTGCACGGCCACGGCCGGGGCACCGTGCAGGGGCTGGGACAGATCAACTGCATCACTACTGGCACGCACACCCCCGTGCCCGGCTTTGTCAACTATAAACCCGGCTTAAAGCGGCCCACCTTCTCAGGAGTCAGCTGTACCATGCCTGTCACCACCTGGCTTGGAGGTTCAAAGGTGTGACAGACTTGGGCATTTCTGTCCCGCTACTTCACTTCCACAAGTCTTCTGAACAGCTGTGTCTCAATTCACTGCTGCATCCTCATGAGTGTGTAGCCCAGCTGGGCCACATCCTTCCCAGGCTGGGTAGGTTACATGAAACTGCTGTGAAATGACATGATCTAGCCTTCACTGGACATATGTTTACATGACTATGAGCTACCTTGTTACCATAATGATTGGTTTCATATCAGACTTAAAATGTGTTGGGACATGTATTCAGGTATTTTCACTGGAAGAATAACTTCACAATTGAAATGTTATATGTAAGTAAGTAAGTAAGTAAATAAATGAATAACTAACACATTAATAATTTAGGTTGCTCCATAATCAGTACTTGTATTTGCATTTTATTTAACATCTCATTGCAGCGGCTGTGGTGTAGTGGTAGAGTAGCTGGCTTTGGGACCTGCAAGTCACAGGTTCGACTCCCAGCCATGCCCACATGCCGTTTGTGTCCTTGGGCAAGACACTTCACCCCAATGCCTCTGATGTGATGTGTCGTGTCATCAGTGTATGAATGTGATTGGCACTGATTAGTCTCTATAGTTGATTATACATGTTAGCTTTGTAGAGACCTAATAGAGTGCTGTGTGAACGGGTGAATGAGGACACAAATTGTAGTGTGAAGAGCTTTGAGTGTGTCCTGGATGGATAGAAAGGTGCTTTATAAGTACAGTCCATTTACCATTTATCACTGCAGCATGAATTTCATCAGCTAAGTTGCTAAAATGAATTTAAAGACAAATTATTTGGTCAGTGATTAATTTCCAAACTACGTTGACTTGGTTAAAAAAATATTAAAACTCCACCGTCTTTGTTTCTCTGTTTTGCTTGCTGTCGGCACATTGAATCCTGGGATACCCTCAGCTGGGAAGGATACTCTGGTGCATCCTTGATTTTCAAGATTTTGTGGGCCACATTTGAGCCTCACAGGTGGTGAACCCATAGGAAGGGGGACCCACGTCTTCTCTTCAGGTTGTGCTTCGGGCATGTCCCACTGGGAGGAGGCCCAGGGGAAGAGCCAGGTAGGGTTGGGCATAATCGTATCGTGTGCAATTAATCGTCAGAAAAATATGAATTGATTATTTTTTGGCATTTGATGATTAATGCCACCAGACAGAGTCCGCTCAGTGCTCCTCTCCGCCTCAAATATGATGAACATTAAAAAAAAAAGATCTGTAATTTATTTATCTATCAACACAATTTAAAATTTGATGTGTTGCCTGAAGTCTGTAATTTTGACACAATTTGGAACAGATTTTTATGAAGAGCAAATCTTTCCCACTAAATTGGTCATGTGACTAGGACATAAAAGGTGTCCAGGGACTACAGGGGATTAATCGTCAAATTAATCGTTATCGGCTAAATACCACAATTAAACGTGATAAATTTTTTTGCCAATATTGCCCAACCCTAGACCCAGGACACGCTGGAGGGACTATGTTTCTCAGCTGGCCTGGAAACGCCTTGGGATTCCCCCAGAGGAGCTGGCCCAAGTGGCTGGGGAGAGGGAAGTCTGGATCTCTCTGCTTAGGCTGCTGCCCCTGCAACCCGACCCCGGATAAGAGCAAGAAAACAGACGGACGGACATTTGAGCTAGGGCTGGGCGCTAAATCAATTTAACTGATTAATTCGAATTTTCCATTTATAAAGACTAAATTTTTGGAAAATCGAGATTTTTTTTCCCACCAGTGCACTCTTTGGGGCTTCTGTAGTTCAGAGGTCATCCCATCTGTCCCTCAAGATGCTTGGTACACAACATGACAATATGGCAGCTAGCAAAGAGGATCAACTTCCCAAAAAAAGGCAGTGTTTCTTCAGTTTTCTGGAACTGGTTAGGTTTTGCAACCTCAGACTTGGAGCAACAAACACCTCACTGCTAAATCTGTTTAAAGACTCTTGCTACAAAAAGCAGGAATACAACAAATTTGTTTTGACACCTTTAACAGAGGCACTCTGTTAAGTGGGAAGCAAAATCGATTAACATCAAAAATCGAATTCGGGCCATATCGCCCAGCCCTAATTTGAGCCTTCAAACTGAGACAGTACTCGGCGCGGGGCAGTGACGTATGCGTCCAACAATTGTGCACTCATGAGGATGCAGCCCATGAATTGAGACACCGCCAATGAGCCGAGGGGGTCAGAACACCCGTCAGTAACGGTACGGGCCATCTTCTGAATGAGCTTATGAGAAATGAATGGGTCTCTGGGAGTCAGCACCTCGGACAGCGGCACACCAAGCCTCAGTCAATACGCATGGCAGCCAGAGGAGACAATACAGAGCCCAGGCATCGTTCAGCTCCTCCCCTGCCCAGGACATGGAGCTGCATCAACTGTGCCCTGTGGGGCCGGGCAAAATCGCACTGTGTGCAATTAATCAGGAAAAACAATTAATAATTAATAATTGTTGTTTGTCACTTTGTGCCATGTGAGAATGGCATTTTGTGTATGATGCACTTTCCTATCAAGTGCACTTATGGGAACAAAGGTGGAAGACAGTACAGGGCAGCTAACCCTAACCCTAACACAGCAAACTCTCCTCCAGCGAATGTTGGAAAAAAATATCCTCAACCAAGAATCCATGATGCACTTAGTCAATCTGTCCCCTGCAAGCAGCACATTCAGCACTGGGAAGTGATAACATGGAGTGGGACGTGGCTGTTAAATTAAATTAGCTTGATGGATGATTTGTAAGTATAATTTTAGCTGTTGCGTGTTGAGTAGATCATTGGAAAACCTCTGCTTGTGAGCAACCATCACAAACCAGTGTTTTTGTTTATCCTGATCAATACACATGTAATAATGATCGTGTTGCAGATACTACACATTTAAATCTTTGAAACTATCATCAATAAATAGAAAACTTTTTATCATTTAGTTGCCAGTTCAGCTTTACTGTCCTGATCTATTTACCGAAATGATTCCATTTTACAGACCACTCCCAGAAGATATCTAAAAGTCAGATTTATTGAAATGTAAACTGTAGGTGAGGCTGCAGCTCATGCTTTCAGAGACATAGCTGTGCTCTCAAACAAGCTGCAGGTGCAACTGTAAGGCACCTGGTTACTGACTGATCAATCTGTCAGTCGTCTGAGTTTGAGCAGAGTGTGTCCACAGACTGACAGGCAGCTTTCTTGTACAAATCACGTTTGCAGTCAGTGTCACTTCGCATTCTGTTCATCTACATCAGGGCTGTCAAACTCATTTTCACCGAGGGCCACATGAGCGTTATGGTGGCCCTCAAAGGGCCACTTGT
>NW_013952707.1:398969-409633 GCF_001266775.1 Austrofundulus limnaeus | reverse complement strand
TTTCAAAGTTGAGGGACATTACAGCTGCACTGCTGATCAGCACTATTTATAGAACATGAACAGACTCGCGGGAACCTGGTCGCACGCGGAGTCTGTGTTGATTCTAAATTATTGATAAGGTAACCATGCTGTGGCTTCACCTGTTGCATTTTATTTTAAAGAAAGAAAAAGTAGCTTGCAAAGTCATCGCACGCGCACACATGTCTTCCTATCTTTGTGAGGACCACAGACAGCGCTCAGCCTCGCTCTGCACCGTCTTTTTTCCTCAAGTTTGGCGAAAGGTGGATATGGAGGGGTGCAAAAAATAACTCTGGACTTGATCTGGACTTATTTGAATAAAAAGGACTACATGCCATGAAATTCTTAGAGGGACGGGTTGTCTCGTTGTTGGGGGCCCGCCCCCTTGTATAATGGTAGGGGAAACACTGCAGATCCACTGATCCTTCAACACAGAGCATCTTCAGAAGACAAGTTGATAAAGTACATTTTTAAATCTGTATTGTTCGATACAGCACGGTTCGATACAGGTACATGTATTGTTGCACCCCTAGTTATTACATAATGTGTTTACACACACTCAGTTGCATTACCTGGCGTCTTGGCGGAGGTGTGCACTCTCCAAGTTATTTTTATAAAGTTTGTCAGTTGTAAGTTGTTTCAGTGACCTTTGTGTTTTTTTGTTTGTTTTTGTTTTTCACCAGTGGGTACCAGCACATTTGTCTGTGTCTATCTGTTGAGTGTTGCAGGAACCTGTGCTCGGCTCTGGATGGCTGCTGCCTCCATCCTCTCCTCCCACACACAGTGCATGTCTGTCAGCAGGATGCGGTACGCTGTGTCACTGAAGCAGCTCTTCACAAGGAGTTGGCAGCCGCTAATGCTCACAGGAAGCCAGGGGCGCTGGAGAAGCTGCTCCTCAGAAGGGTCACTACCAGCCTCCATCACAGCAGCAAACAGATACTGTCAGGAGGAAAAGGACTTATTTGATATGGTTGACTCCAGAGTTACACAACTTGTGACTCAGACCTCAACATGTTACTAATAAGTTAGGAGACACAAATTGTGGAACAGCTTCCTGTCACCATAAGATAATCAGAGTCTGGAAACTTCAGCACAAAATGTGGTGGGTGATATGCATTCCTTCAAACAATGCTAGGCTTCTTATTAATCTCATTTTCAATTTGGGTTTATTTATTTCTTGTTGATATTGATTCAATACTCTGAGAGCTGAGTCAGCATTCATGCCATTGTTCTCCTGCCTTTTTTTTGCATCGAACTCATTTTGCAGACTTTGTGCTAATTTAGCCATTCAGTTATTAAAATGTTCAGCTCATCTAGGAGATGGATGTTGTGACTTTTGATTTTGTAACTTTTAGAATTTTCAAAAAAGTAACTTCATTTACAAAGAAAATCTGTTTGATGGAATTAGCTTCTAGCTTTGAGCTAGCCTTTTAGTGATTTTAGATAAACTTTCACAAATTTTAGCTTTTAGATTGCCTTTTGTGACAATTAGCTTTTAGCTAATCTTTAGATTTTTTTGTAAAAGAAGCAGCATTTTGTCACTTTCAGTTTTTAGTTAACATTATGTTACTATTAGCTTTGAGCTAGCCTAGAACATTCAGATCCAGGGACATTTTAAAATCTTCTCTAACATTTTAAGAAACAAACATCAAATATTTGATATATTTTGGTCATGTACAGATGCATCCTATTTTAGGAAGATTTTTTTCGTTTATTTGGTTGTAATGTTTACCGTTATTGTTACAATTTGTTGTGTTTTGTTGATAGTTTTGGTCAGGACACTCTTATAAATAAGATTTTTAATCTCTGAGTTTCTCCTGACAAAATTAAGACATTACAAAGAAACCCAGAGAAAACTCTCAGATGCATGATGGAAACATGTTAACTTCATACGAAGGTGAGGTGATCGAACAAACCGCTGCAGTACCATGCAGCTCCCCTCAGCTCTTCCTGTAAATCTAAAACCTGTTTTCTGTCACATTATTCAATTTAAAGCTTCTCCCACAGAAACTCAGACAAGTCTGGGTTTTAATGCAGGAACAGAATCATTTCCAGGAAAATCTTCCCTAACCTAACCACGCCTTCCACTTTGGTATTTTCTTTGCTAATTTATGCTGGTTCTCTTTGTTTCATTACACTGCTTTGTCAGAACATTTATCATAGCCTAAAAAATAAAATAAAAAATGTCAATGTCAACTTTATTTATAAAGCACTTTTAAAAACAGCTAATAGCTGCACCAAAGTGCTGTACAGCAATCCACAAATATCACAAAACCTAATTGCTAAAAATACATAATAAATTACAACCAACAATAGTAAGAACAGATAAATAACAATGACAGGTCTTACTTTAATTAAAAGTCATTGAACAAAAGTGAGTCTTAAATAAATAAATAAATAAATAAATAAATAAAATTTAGCTCCTGGTTTATGACTTGATCTTCTTCCAGTTTGATGTCAACACAGTCGTCCAGTTTGTAAATTATTATACACAAACAGAGCTGAGCTGGTTTTGGCGTCTCAAGACACCAGATTAGGTTTGAACTGTCTCAACTTTTATACTTATTCGTTTCGCTTTTAAATAAACAAGATTATTTACTGTTCATTTAGAATAAATTTAAATACATAGATATTATTCTATGATTCGGCTAACATCAAGAGCAATTGTTTGTTGAATAAATTAAATTTTAGATCCAAATTGTGAAGTTTCAAGTACCTCTGTCTGATGTCCGAGCGAAGGAGAATGTCCGTGTGGGAGCTAAAATTGATTTATTTCGGTCATGATTGTAGTAAGATAAACCTAAAAGATTTTTGTATCAGCATAACGTTTAACACACCTGCAGATATGTATGTACATGTAAAACAAAAGCTTAAAATAAGTCTGCAAACAACAGCTGCACTTCAAGAGATTGTTGTTGTTGTAAAAATCCGGCACCGATGTGAAACAAGAACGTACAAAAAAGGTTCCGCATCTTCTCCTCCTCCTCCTCCTCCTCGGTTTTACTGGCGGTTGGCAACAAACTTTTAGTAGCATTACCGCCACTTACTGGTGTGGAATTTGGTTTGTGATGGTCGATCTATTTATCTATGTCTATACACACAAATTTTCTACCATAAAGAAAATAATAATAACTAAATAAATTCTACCTAAACACACACACGTGAATATACATACGTACTTGTGCACAACTTTATATACTACCCTTCTATATGATGTACACATTCACAAACACACATACTATAATCAAATTCTATGAAATAATTTAGTTTTCTTTAAAAATCGAATCATTGTTTGCATATGTTTACTCCCCAAATTCTTCCTCAAAATATCTAATAAATTAACCTTTTTCTTAATACTTTCGAACTCTCTACTCATATATCTTCTCTCTTTTTCATATTTATGACATTCTAATATAACATGCAACTTGTTTCATATTTCTCACAGTGATCATGTTTGCTAGTATTGTGCTTTTAAATTTTAAAAAGTGTATAATTAAGTCCTGTATGYCCAAATCTTAATCTTGTTATCACTCTTTCCTCCTTTCTATTTCTTCTTTCTCCTACATTCTTCTGAATTTTATAAAACCATCTTCTTGTTTTTTCTTCATCCCACCTTTTTTGCCATACTTTCATCAGTTTTTCTTTAACAATACTGTTTCCTTCAGATTTACTTGCTTTAACTGTAAAGCTAAAAGGATTTTGAATTGCCCTCTTTGCCATTTTATCTGCCCTCTCGTTTCCTTCTACCCCAATATGTGCTGGAACCCACACAAATATAATTATTAAACCCATGTTTTGTATTCTGAGTAATGTATGAAATATTTCTAATAAAATGTCCATCCTCCTTCATCTGAATGATTACATTTTAAACTTAATGCAGAACTTGAATCTGAACATATTATTGTTTTTAATGGTTTTATGTCTTCTACCCATTGTAAAGCTAATAATATTGCCAACAATTCTCCTGTGTATACTGATAATCCCTCTGTAATTTGTTTTTCTATTCAATGTGCATTGCCAATGCAATGCACACTATTGTTTTCCTGTTTCTCTTTATTATTATTATTCAACTTATTCCGTCTTCTTCCACGTCGCCACACTACTCCTCCTGCATACTTTGTCCTACAGCTGCCATTGTAATTTCTATCTGTAAAGGTCCTGTGCCAAATGATGGCTATGCCTTCTGGTGTCTGTACAACTTGTAGTTTTTGAAATATTAATGTTTAAACTTTATTCCAAAATTCATATAATGGGAGTCAATTGGGCCTTGTAATGGTCCAATACTGCCCCATGCTGGACTCAACTTGGTACTGCTCCATACTTTAAGTTCATTCTGCAAGTTCAATGCTGCAGGCAAAGCCATGCTGCAAAGACATGCTACAAGGCAATGCACACTTGTTTTTACATCGTAAAAACCTATGTCTAGTTTTATATTGAATTCTGGTACTACAAATGCCATTCCTATTTTCCCTGTTATTTTTGATGCATCTGTATAGATTTGAACGTATTGATAATAATTATTTAAATATAATTACACTGAATAACTATCTACAATGTATGATTTATCTTGTTTCTTTTCCATTATTGAAAAATCTACTCTTGCTTCTGGTAGAATACAAGGTGGTATAATTGATATTAGTGTTGTTTGACTAATTTCTAAACTATTCATTTTAAATTCTTTTAATTTCTTTTCAATCCAAAACTCCTCATTTTCCCAACATGGATTTAAAATTTCCAGAGTTGGATGATCAAAATTATTACCTTGTAAATTTAACCAATAATTGATTTCAAATTTTGTTCTTCTTAAATCTAATGACATTTCGTGTAAAACTTGTAAGGAGAATATTCTCCTTACAAGTTTTACATGTATTTTTAACATGCAAAATTTTTAAAATTACATTACGTGTTTGAAAAAGTGTGACTGGTTAAATGTATACATCTCAAAATCAGAGATTTGTGTACAAAGATGTTAAATAAATACTTGGCCCCTCTAAGAATATTATGACCCCTTGATGGCCCCTTATTCAGAAAAATTTTAGATCCGCCACTGCACCCAAAACCTTTATTTCACTGACTGCAAATTTCAATGTAATCAATAATGAATGGGACTTTGATAGATTTCTTTCTGTTACCAAATATCATGAAATTTGTTTTGTCCAAATAATTCAACTGAAGGAAATTTTGTGACTAATTAACTAATTAGATACAGTCTTTGATTATGCATTTACTGATCGATCAATTGCAGTCATTTGTTTTAAACAGAGAGCCAGCAAGTCTCTGTCAATGTGTCCCCCTCTGTAGCATAAACAAAGTATTGTTGACATTCCAACGCTGACGTAAAAGCTACCACCCCCAGGGTGTGACCGGGGTGGTAAGATGACATAGGGCTGCTGCTGAGAGGGTCTTGTTTTGAATCAACTTGGTTTTCAGCACAAACATTCTGTCTACCAATTATTTTTTTAATTACATTTTTCTTACACAATGATAACTTATTAAGTTGAAACCAAATTTGTGCCCTCCTAAATTCTGTCTCTGTCACCTCCAACATCTGTTCAATATTTTCACCAGAATAAAAAGCGCTGTCATCAGCAAACAAAATACATTTTAAAAACTTTGACACATTGACCTACTTTCTGAGAGTCATCAGCTCTACCAGCTGAGCCACCATGCCACCCTGGCTGTGAATATTCAAAATATATAAAAGTTAAAGCCATAATGAGCTCATTGTTTTGTTATGTGAACAGCTAAAATGCAGAAATAGCACAGAAGAGGAAAATATGAAGAAAATAGGAAAAAAATAGTGGCTCAATTATCTTAAAATAACTGCGGGTAAAAGATAATGGATGGATGTTTCTTTAATTCTTAGTTTTTTAATCTATATTGAATATTTCTAATAGCTAGGGGAAATTAAAATGAGCACAAAGCAAAAGCTTGGGACTCGAGAATAAAACTGGCAGGGCCACCAATATTTGGGTGTGGGGTGGGGGCACAGTCCCTCTTGGCCACCCCACTTGTGGCGCCCCTGGTGATTGACAGGGGTGTCAACCTTGAACCATACCATGCGTCTTTTTATTGCCAGAGATTAGTTGAACGTGGCTCTAGTAGTACAGACAAGACGAATCTGATTCATGACGGCTGAGTTTTTCAGCGCCACAGAGACAATTTTTTTATATTTGTTTTCCCGTCACCCTGTCCACTCCACGGCTGCATGAGCAGATCAGCTGGTTGGTATGTTGGAAAGAAGGTGTTTGACCCATCGGAGTAATCCCCAGTAGACTTTTCCAGTCCACCTCTGGAGCAGACAGACATTAAAAGTGCAAGTTTTGAAGGCTGGTCGTTTACGGAGGTCTCAAGCTCAGAGGAGAGAGAAGCAAGGCAAGAGCAGAGGCTTCAGTACAGCACAGACAGTTTAGAAAGAGTTTGTGATGAGGGGAAAAACACACAAAAACTAGGCTATTAATGAACAGATAAGGTCATGTTTTATACTGCCTATTGCTAACACAAATATATTCTGTCGCAAAGTGCAGTCGTGACTGGTTCTGAATGATGGCTTAAAAACAGCCGCTCTCTTATACCAGCTCAGGATCTTTTGTGTTTTGTCGCTTGAAAGCCTCGATAAGACGCCGACGTCTCCTCTGATGGCTGATGATGAGCACTAGTGTCGTGGTAGCAATATGCTGTGTTTACATCCAGAGCTCTGTCTCTGTTTACATCATAGACTTGAATACAGATCACTAGACTGAGCCCGGCCCATACCGTCCACTGGTGTCGTCTGTGACAGCATGGAGGAGCAGAAACAGGGACATAAAAGGGCAACAGCTCACAGCCTCCATAGAAACTAATAGATAAACAGCAGCTGAACTGGATCTGTTTCACAGATTATCTGTCATGTTTTTACAATAAATTAATAATTATGTTAATTTCATTCAACAATCATGTAAAACAGCAGATTTTTTACCAGAAAATTTTATAAGTAGCAATGATCTAAACCAGACCTGAAGTCAGCCTGTAACTTAGACTTTAGCTAGTTGAAAAATGATGACTTCAGCCAGTAATAAAGTATATTTATTATTTCTTCTTACTGTCATAAAAATAATATTTATATTTACCAGTCAACACTTAGAAAATGTTCTCTGGTTATAGGATGAAACTTGTCTCTATTAGCTAACATCTTCTTAACAGGTCAGGTTCCTCTAACAAAAACCTAAAAATACTCACATTTATATTATTTTATACTCTGTAGGTCTAAATATTAATCAGACATTTATAATATTATTTTACACTCTGTAGGTCTAAATATTAATCAGAGGACAAAGTAACATTTAATAGTTTGTGTTAAATTTAACATGATTCAACAGAGCTAAACGCTGTATATATGCTCCACAAGCTAATTTCTGCTAACCAGTTCAATAAATAACAGTGATTACATGGACTTCATCAGATTATTGTAATTTAAACTGTTACATTATGTTCTGCTCAGATCACATTGAGCTAAATAAGATCAAATCTGCTGACTCGTGTTGTAAAATGAGACGTTTTTCTGTTTATCTTCTGTTAATAAATCCATAACACAAACAGCTTTTCTGACATTTAAAACATTAGATAGATTATATAAACTGTAAAATATTAATAATAATTGTGTTAATATTATTATTAATGTTTTTATGATTTCTACATCGTCAGCCCTTTTTTTCTGCTCTGTTGTCAACATGTACAGTGATGGGAAATCCAGACTCTTGACCATTTTGTGTTAGCATTAGCTTCACCAGTCGATCACATGGTCACGTGGTTTCTGCACACTCCAGCTGTTATATAGGACCTCCTTGGTTTACATCCATTGCCACCATGTTTGTAACGACTTATCGCGAGAACTACCGCATTCACGCGTAACTTTAATAATATTTCTGGAAACACTGCAATTGCGAAAATGTGTTTTTCGAAATTAACAGAATATCGACAAAGTCTTGTGCACATTTGCAATGGAAACTGTTGAATTCGATATTTTCCTGGTAGCCATCTTTGTAGTTTTTTATTTGTAGTTCCTGATTTTATGGTTATCTTAAGTGGTATTGAACCCAAAAGTTAATCAATTCAAGATATTAGTCCACTTAAAATTTTCTGAAAGTTTCATTATGATCCTGTCATTAGTTCACGAGATATCTTGCAGTAAGGTGTCTCTTTAAAACTTAAAGGGGACCTATTATGCAAAATTCACTTTTTAAAGTTTTTTTTACTCAACTTTGGGTATGTACATCTTTAAAAAACAGTCCTAGGACCAAAAATAATGCACCCTGGGGCATATTTACTGTAAGTAAGTGTATTTTTAATGTATATTAACGACAAGTTTTATACTTCTGTCATTTTGTGATGTCACAAGCCGTACGACAACCCACTGGAACCTGCGTTCAGCCGCTTACCTAGCAACCCCCGGGTGAGACTCCACCTCCTCAGTATTAAAAAGCCGTCACCATGTTGTCATGCAATGTGCAGCTCACATTAGAACAAGCCTTAAATAGGGCAATGGTGTTGAACCAGAGAGCAGGAGACCAGGGTCTGAGACCGGCATGGACATGGTTTACATGACTCTGTGTTAAACTGGGGGAACGCATCCTGATGGCCCCAAAACACACATCAGATACCGTTCCCAACTTACCCCAGTGTTAAACTGGGGGGAACACATACTGATGGCCCAATAACACCCATGAGATACTGTTCCCCCAGTTTAACACAGGGGGAACGGTATCTGATGGGTGTTATTGGGCCATCAGGATGTGTTTCCCTAGTTTTTTTTTATTTTTTTGAAGAAAGCCTCTTTATTGATAGGCGTAGACAGGCAGCAATGTCTGCTCCATGAAAAAAAAAATTCATCACAATTTCTACCTCAATAAATAAATAAATAAATAAATAAATAAATAAATAAATAAATAAATAAATGTTATAAAGTGCAACCCACCTTAAATGTATTTATAATTTCAAACATATACATTTGAGCTGCAAAAATGCACATAAGAATAAAAAAATCAGCACAAAAGTGTTTTACAGCAGATAAAATTAATAAACAATAAACATCAAATAAAGAATAAAGATATTGAACTATCTTAGTGGGACAGCTTCGCTGCAACATGTTGTTTGAGCAGCTTGGGCGGAGCGGCAAAAAAAAAAAAAACGCTGGGGAAACCGTTTCTGACTGGGAAACGCGGCTCGACGTAACACCGGCTGACTTTCCCACCTGCCTGTGACGTCACATTGTGATTTCTCACGAAACGAAAGCTAAGGCGTGACCTTTATGAGTCAGCTGAAAGTCTGACTGTGCTGCAGCTACAGTCAATTCTCTTCTGTCCAACATTTTTCAACTAACATGGAGGGCCAAGAGTCACCAGAGAAAAAGGCCTCCAGCTGCTCACCGAGCCCTGCAGAAAACAGGTCTTGCTCAGCTGTGGAGACTGGATCTGATGGAGCTGATAATAAAACAACAAGCATCAAAGAGGAGGAGGAGGAAAAGCTTTCTTTGATCACCTGGAATGTAGATGGTCTGGATGGTGAAGACCAGCCGGAGCGAGCCAGAAGCCTCTGCTCGTATCTGATCTCGTGAGACAAAACCTCTTCCTTCCCTACATCACGTTCATTGCTTCTCTGGCAAAGTGGCAACGTTTGTTTTAGTTACCTCCACCATGGAGGTCATGTTTTCAGTATGTCTGTGCTCAAGATTACACTAAAAACTTTGGATGTAGCTTAATGAAATTTCAGGGCATGTTGGGGTTGCCACACTGAATAAGTCTTTAAATTTTGGTGGTGATCTGGTAACCTATGCCAGAGCTGCTGCTTGCTGTGATCTGGTAGAAACAGAAACTTAGAACAGTCAGAGGCTGCGCTTTAGTGATACATGACAACTGTCTTCACAAAAAGGTGTAGACCAGAGGAGCCTAAGTGGGGCCCGCGGGCCAAATTTGGCCCGCCAAGCCATTTGATTTGGTCCACCAACAGTTGCCAAAGTTACAATGTTGTAACCTGTCATCCTATGTAGAAACACAGTGTTTCCATTGGTCAAATGACTTTATAAAGAGGCTGTAGTGAAGGTAGTTTTCATCCATGGTGCTGACCTTATCTTTGATTTATTAGGATTAAACATTAAACATGAAACATGAAGTAACAACAAGAGATATTTAGATCAGATTTAACCCCACATATAGATTTGCACACTTTATAAGGCTACAAAACTCATATTTTATCAATTTATAAAACGTCCCATGAGCCTTTGCTACTTGAGCATATGGCAGACTTTCTCCAAGTGCACAGACAAAAATAAAAGAGGGCCATTGCATAGCTTAATCGTTAAAAATAAAGGACTTTACTTAAAAAGTATTTGTATTTCATGTATTATATTACTGCATTTGGCCCGCAGACCCTGGATAGATTTTCATTTTGGCCCCCTCGGGGAAAATGTTTGGGCGTCCTTGGTGTAAACTGTCAGTCAGTTATTTTTCACAAACATTTTGCCGACAAATGGTGAACAGCCAAACTCACTGTGCAAATCTTGCTCTGCTCGACTAGGGTTTCAGCTGTTCTGCAAACAATCATTGAAAACAATTGTGTGTGTGTGTGTGCGTGTGTGTGTGTGTGTGTGTGTGTGTGTGTGTGTGTGTGTG
>NW_013952707.1:395713-397834 GCF_001266775.1 Austrofundulus limnaeus | reverse complement strand
GCTATGAACGCTGTGGCACAGCCAAAGATTTTATCTTTAATGGCCTTTTTTATAGTGTTCATTACTTTTACTTTTATACTTTAAGTAGTTTTAAAACCAGTACTTGAGTAAAAAGCTCGAGTTGATACTTCCACTTCCAAAAAATTATTTTTAAACTCTAGTATCTATACTTCCACTTAAGTAATGAATGTGAATACTTTTGACACCTGTGTTAAATTATCCACACTGTCATATTTTCTCACAGATACTCTGCTGATGTGGTGCTTCTTCAGGAAATAGTCCAACCCTACATGCGCTTCATGCACAGACGTCTGGCAGACACATACACTTTCATTAAAGGTATCCTGACCCAAGAACAGCATTTCAAACACTGTCCCTTTGACTGATGCTCTGTGTCGTAATGTTAACAGGTGGCGAGGAGGGTTATTTTACTATGATGCTGCTCAAGAAGTCACGACTCACTCTGCTGAATAGTGAGATTGTCATCTTTCCAAACACTCATATGGGGAGAAACCTGCTCATTGCTCAGGTTTACTAATATTTACACTCTAAACAAATCCTGAAGTCTATCCATGTGATGTTTTTCATAACAACAATTATGAGAAAATTGTGCAAAATTTAAGTAAAAACTGAATGGTCGACTCTCTTAAACCCATATTTGATTCAGAGTGGAGCATTTGAAAATCACAAAACTAAGAAATAACTCTTTAAAAAGAATGGTAATTTTAAATTTAATGAGAGCAAGACTTCTGTAAAACGTTC
Organism: Austrofundulus limnaeus; assembly: GCF_001266775.1. NCBI lineage: Eukaryota > Metazoa > Chordata > Actinopteri > Cyprinodontiformes > Rivulidae > Austrofundulus > Austrofundulus limnaeus. The sequence goes on along the minus strand of NW_013952707.1, from coordinate 397,072 downwards.
TTCCAGGGGCAAGAAAAAGCTGCAGTTCTGGCTCCTTTTAAACTGGATGAAATCAGATGCTCTACAGGGGTATCAAACTCATTTTCACTGAGGGCCACATAAGGGTTATGGTGGCCCTCGAAGGGCCGCTTATGATGAAACTTTGACGGTTCATGTTTAACTTAGACTAAACAGTGTTTTAACACGTCCTCTTTTAGACACTGATAAGAACTAAGTGTATGACTGACTAAATCTGAAATAAATACAGAAATATTATTAAAAGTAAAGGCAGATTTAGCTTATGGTTGATACTGACTTTAAAACAGCTTATTTTCAAACATTAATACTGTATCCAACTAAATTGCTCAGCTACTTAAAGCCAGGGCCACAGTCACATGGGCCTTGTGTTTAACACATGTGCTCTAAAACCTGTATATACTTTACTGCATTGATGGCATCTTCCCAGATGCATAAGTGGCCCACAGAGGCACTAATGCACCTCCATAACATCAGAGAGTCAGACTTTAGAACTGTAGACTGATTACAGGCTGCAGGCTGGATGTTCCCTCTCCTCTTTAGTACAGAGGACATGACATCCATGGTTTTCAGAAGGACATTTTAAATTGGAATTCAATTGACCACAGTCCATTTTAAATGAGCTTTGGTTTTGAGAGGAACGGCAGCGTTTCTGGATGATGTTCAAATATGGATTCCTTATTGCATGATAGAGCTTTGACCAAAAATTGTGGACACTATATTTTATGATTATGCTATAAATTGTAGATAATGTGATATTTAAAGTTTTCCTAATTTTCTTTTGAGAACCAATAATTGTTTCACATTTTAGACGCAGATTTTCAATGTTGAACCCTTTTCAGTGGCGAATCTAGGATTTTTCTGAGTAAGGGGCCATCAAGGAGCCACAATATTCATAGAGGTGCCAAGTCTTGGTTCAACACCCTTTCACATAAATACCCAGTGTATACATTTTACACTTCAAACACTTGTAATGTAATGTAATTATTTTTTAAAAAGATACCACTTTACAATATGGCTCCCCTTATAGATGACTTTTAAAGAGTTTATAGATAGGTTATTAATTAATCTGTAAACACTTTAAAAATGATTAATATGTGTTTATTATGCAATAATTAAGGACGAGAAAGAGACAAAATTGTCCAGTTTCATCTGTTAATGATTTATGAAGTGTAAACTTTACAAATGAATTAATAACCTATCGATAAACTCTTTATAAGTCATCTATAAGAGGAGCTTGATTGTAAAGTGGTACCAAAAATCTTGCACAGTAAATTCTCCTCACCAGTTTTTCACACATTTTACTGAACATAGATGAAATATTTTCAAACACACAACATGTGA
>NW_013952707.1:390428-395190 GCF_001266775.1 Austrofundulus limnaeus | reverse complement strand
GATATAGATATAGATATAGATATATATAGATACATATAGATATATATTATAAATTTACTATGATAAATAGTGAATTTATTTACCAAATAAATAGTACAATTTCTTAGTTCAAATATCTGATACATTTACAATGCTCCATTGTGAATTAATATGGGTTTATAAGATTTTTAAATCTTTGCATTCTGTTTATATTTACATTTTACAAAATATCTCATGTGTCTCTTTTTTAGAATTTGTGTTGTAGACAGATCTTGGTTTGTTTCCCTCCAACATCCCTCCAAATTTTTTCTGCAACCCAGGTGATGTTCAGAGGTCAGAAACTGCTTCTGATGACATCCCATTTCGAGAGCTGTAAGAGCGGCTCAGCAGAGAGGATGAGGCAGCTAAGGCTGGTGATGAAGAGGATGAGTGAGGCTCCTGATGATGAGACGGTCCTGTTTGGAGGGGACACAAACCTGAGAGACTATGAGGTTTGATTTTTCATTCAGAAGGCAGATTTTTTTTTCTTAAACTGTTTTCATAAATGATGCATTTTGGGAAATGTAGGCAAGGAGCAGAGCATCATCAGACTCCGATGTTAAAGTACTTTTAGGGAGTTTAAAAATAATTGATATTTGATTGTTTTCCTGTCATCTCTTCCATAAACGAACGAGTAAATCCCAAGTTCTTCTTGTACCATAGGTGGCCACGGTTGGCCTTCCCAGCTCTGTCTGTGACTTGTGGGAGCAGCTTGGAGAACCTGAGAAGTGCCGCTACACATGGGACACCCAGGCAAACACCAACAAGGACATCCCCTTCAAGTGCCACTTCCGCTTTGATCGGGTGTACCTGCGCCGAGCCTCCAGGGATGGGGTCCCACGGCTGGACCCCCACAGCATGGCTTTGATTGGGTTGGAGATTCTCAAGTGTGGCTTATTCACCAGCGATCACTGGGGAATATACAGCAAATTTTCTGTTGAGTAGAAATGTAAATTTTTCCCTGCTTTTTATGTTCGTTTTTTCTTACTTTGTGTGTTCAACAATTCCAGTTTATTCAACAGGAAATTGCTACTGCAACCTTTTAATCACTATTTTGACCTGGATTAGAGTTTTTACCTCAGTCAGAGCCAGTACTGTCATGCAGCATCATAGGATGATTTTCTTTATTTGTAACTCTAACCTTTGATTAAATCTTTCTTTACCAAAAATTTCCAAAGCTTTTAGCTTTTTTAAACACCAAATGCTATTAAAATACTTTAATTTGTATTATTTTTCATCAATAAATGTATACTAAGCCCTTGAAGGGACGTTAGATTAAGAAAAAACGGTTTTGTGAGCACAAGATCACTCACAGGATCTTTCTGATTCTGTCAGACTAGTTGTGTTTACTGAAGTGGAAATTTGTGACACCGTTAAGCTGTATTTCCGCCTTGGGCTGCCAAACAAAGACATCGCTCTGACATCACTGCACCCGCTTCGAATGTTGTCAGTGCATTATCAGCACCACAGACTGATTAAGTTTGAAACATTTCAGAGCACAAGTGGAGTTAAAATAATGAGGAAGACCAAAAGAACTGCAGTTCCCAGCAGACCCCAACTGAATGGTTTAAATGTGAAAAGAAGGATTTAAAAGCAGGATGTCTACCGCTTACTTGTAGGCTAAAGTACAAATACTTTACTTACTTACTTACTTACTTACTTACTTACTTGCTTACTTGCTTGCTTACTGTATTTAAGTAGAAATTTTGGTCGGTTGTCTGTACTTTACTTGAGTAATTATTTTTCAGCGTACTTTTTACTTTTACTCATTACATTTTTACACAATTATCTGTACTTTCTACTCACTACAGTTTTAAAAGGGTAAGAAGTAGAAAGTCATTTCTCACATAGAGGATGTATTGGGGACGTACTGGTGAGTTGATCTGATCTAACATTTGTGGTTTTGTGTATTTTTGTTTTTTATGTATTATTCATTCTTACTGTCCTGTTGATGAGTTTTATTGCAATTGTTATTGTTATGTTGTAGTGCTTGCCCCTGCTTTCAGGACAAATTTCTCCCATGGGAGACTAATAAATTATCTTATCTTTTTGTTCTGGGTTATTATTTTAAAAAAATATGTCATCATAAATTGTGTCTCCTGGAAAGAGTTAATTGAATTGTGGTTGGATGAGAAGTATAAATATAGTATATACCATTCTGACATGTATTACTTTGCACACATCACAGCTGCACGCCATTAAAAATTTATTGTTCGAGAAGTCTCCTAATAAATGTCATTTAGGAAAACCTTTGCCCACTTATACTTTAACTTTTAATACTTAAGTAGATTTTGTAACAGAAATATACTTTTGATTCTTAAATAAAAAAAAATCAGATACTTTAAGACTTTTACTAAAGTAATATTCTTATAGAAGACTTTAACTTTTACCGAAGTATTTTTATAATAAGATACTTGTACTCAAGTCACTTTGAGGTACTTTATACAACACTGCTTTATTGACAAAAAAAAAAGTCAGAAACTTGTTTTAGACAAATATGTCAGACATGTAGTAACAACATCTGTTATAAAATCAAAACAATAAAAGCATCATGTCAAATAAAAATACAGTAAAGTACTAAAACATATATTAGATTTTTTCAGTAATACCTAAAAAGATATTTTTAAAGCAGTAAACCATTACGATCAAGGTGGACAAACAGTATCCAAACAGACTGGAACAACAAAGATGTAATGGAATAAAAGCTTAAAATCACAGTTAAAATAAAAACAGATTTGTGTGAGATTACAAAAGTACATTAATAAACTAAGCTGTTTTTCAGTCTGATGTTCTTGTCCAGATGAGTTCAACCTCCTTCCTGAGGAGAGGACTTTTAATTATAAAACGTTTCAACTAAGAAGTTGTATTATTTCTCGAAGAAAAAAAAAGTAATTTCATTTTTTATGGCAGCAATACCTTTTTAAAAGGTCGCCGGTTCAAATCCCGGCCTGGGGACCTTTCTGGGTAGAGCTTTGTTCTCTCCGTGCATGGGTGGGTTATCTTCGGGTTCTCTGGCTTCTTCTTAACCCTGAAAAGGAATAAGCGTGTACAAAAAATGGATGGATTAAAAGGCCAGTGGTTTAATAAGAAACTTTTGGAAAAGCATTTTAAAACTAATTAGATAAATTGACTGCAGGTCAGTAAAAGCACTAAGTAAAAAAAGTGGTTCTGGTTTATTACTTGACTAAAATCGTGTTCATATCTACCTACTATGGAAGCCCATTTCCACCACCCTGATAAAAAAAATAAATAAAACTTGTATCTCATAATTATGACTTAGCTATCTCATAATTATGAGATACTATCTCATAATTATGACTTAGCTATCTCATAATTATGAGATACTATCTCATAATTATGAGATAGCTAAGTCAGTATCTCATAATTATGAGATAGCTAAGTCATAATTATGAGATACAAGTTTTATTTTTTTATCAGGGTGGCGGAAATGGGCTTCCATAACCTACCAAGTAATCGGAGAGCCCTTTAATTTACCATCATAATACCAATAAAACTTGTTTAATTCTAAATATATGATTGTTCAATAAGCTGTGAATCTAATTGAGGGCGTGCTCCTGATTTCGCGCATGCGCAGGTACTGGCCCTTTAAATGTCACATGACCGGTTCTGTAGCCTAGGAGAAGTTTTGTTTACTGCCGGGCTGCTAAACGCTAGGGGTCCACAAGCAAAGCGGATTAAAGTCTCGCAGGAATGGCAGAGGAAGCTGAAGACGAAATACCGGGTAAAAACCGTCGTTTTATCCGTGTTATATTACCGAGTCTTCACGGTGGAGTGTTTTTATTTCTGACTGTTCACATGATGGTGTGGCTAAATTAGTGCTACTGTGCGATTAGCTTCTGCGTTAGCTTGCTTGCTAACGGAAGAAATAATAAGTTTCATACTATCACCATACCTATTCATGATCTGACTGTTCCGGTCCTGTAATCTCCTTAATAACTCTAGCTCCAGTTTCCGTGTATTCTGTGATTGTATCACACAGTATCCTAATAAAAATTACTTCCAAAAAGTTATGAAAACACTTTATCATCATGTCCGTCATTTACTTAAAATGAGTTAGTTCGCTGTCAGACGTTGACTTTATTATAATACATCCATGTGACAGCTGGATGATAACAGGGGGTGTTGCAGAAAACAGGCTTTAGTAAAAACTTTCACCCAGAGTTTAGGAAAACTGCAGGTTTTTGTTTCAGAAACAGAAACATGTCAAGCTCTGAGTCTGTCATCATGGTGACTCTTCTCAACTCTAAATACAACAGTTAAACATGTAGTATCTTTCACCCACCTTAAAGGGAAAGTTTGGCTATTTGGACTCATTGTTCTGTCTTTTAGTTATCAGTAATTTGCACATTTTTATTCACAAAAACAGAGCATAGAGGAAGAAGTTATTCAGGACCAATGACTAGCTGGACTGGTGTTTTTTTTTTTTTTTTTGTTGATCCAGTGGTTCTTGTAGCGTGACACTGTAGTAGGGGGTCCACGAATCCTTACTGGTGGAAAAGCCCTGGAACCGAGCAGAGCCAAGTCGAACCGTGCTGTAGAGGCACTGTAGACCAGGGGTTCTTAACCTTTTTGACCTCGGGGCCCAATTTATTGATCATAAAGTGACACGAGGCCCAGTCAGACATTATCAACCTATGGATCAAAATGATAATTATTCTAAATCTTGGTTTAATTTTATTGTATTTACATTATAACTAAATTAAATACACTTACAGTTTAAAAG
>NW_013952707.1:388049-389287 GCF_001266775.1 Austrofundulus limnaeus | reverse complement strand
GTTGTATCTGCAACTGTATTTGATAATGTTATGAATTTTTAAAATACTGCTTGATGAAAACAGGAGCTGCACTTCATATTAGTGACAAACGTTGGCCTTTTTTGACGGGTTACTTTTATTTTTGCTTCTATTTTTCATCTAAAATAAGTTCCCATTCTCAGCAGGTTTCTAAGATTCTTCTTCTACATGTTAAAAAGCTGTTAAACAACTGAGTGGCGCACTACTGCTACAAGTCGTGAGAAAGTGTATTGCACCTTATCAAAAATCAATGCGGTCCCACCGCCCTCTGTGGCCCAAAGTTAAAATCTGTTGTTCTTTTGAGGCCCTCAAGGTGGCGCACACAGCCCACAATTGGGCCACGGTCCATAGGTTAAGAATCTCTGCTTGGACAAGGGCCAAAACACACTTTCTGTGTGTATCTGGGCTTGTGTAAATGGAACATGATGGTTGAATTGTGGATTCTTGTTTGTCCTCAATGCCTGTCTTTGCAGGACACTTCTAGTGATTTTAATTTTTTAATTTATTTGTTTGGTTTTTTTTGCACTGATCTGAGTCAAAGGTGAAGGTATTCACCTGTTTGACGCCCCAGTGCACGAATTATACCTCATGTACATCAAAGATTTTCAGTTTGAAGTGAGAATGACGGGAAACACATGTAAAGTTAATCTGTTTTCTGAACAACCTTTTTGACTTGATGCTTGAATATTTTTTTCTTTTACCTATAGAGTCAGGAGCGGTTTTCACATTTGGGAAGAGTAAGTTTGCAGACAACATACCCAGTAAATTCTGGCTGAAAAAGGATGTTCCTGAGAAGATCTCCTGTGGTGACGAACACACAGCCTTAATAACAGGTAGGACTGGTTTTCACCATTAAAACATGTTCATTTATACAGGTCTCTCTTGAAAACGAGTCTTGATGTCTGGACGAGACAATTTGTATAAATTCAGGTGAAATACAATTTGTAAGAGTGTCAGTTTGGCACTCATTTAAAGTGAAACATGAAGTTTTTAGGTGAGAAAGGTTTGCTCACTCTGTGTTTTGTTTCTGCAGAAAATGGGAAGCTGTTCATGTTTGGCAGCAACAACTGGGGCCAGCTGGGTCTGGGCTCCAAACTAACTGTGAATAAACCCACCTGTGTCAAAGGTTGGCCTTTAAACAATCCCAATTTTACTGTTTCAAAATAAAGACCGTGTTGAAACAGGCCTGTCCTGCACAAAAAAAAAAAAAAAAAAAAAAA